>NW_023397412.1:0-33429 GCF_011125445.2 Fundulus heteroclitus | reverse complement strand
CATTAATCGTGAGGAAGACAATAAGAATAACTAGAAAAATTTCTGAAGAAATTTAGCAAGGCGCCTGCCACTTGGTGCGTACCGTACCGTCAGAAATAGCAACAGGAAGTAACACTGCGAATTTCAGGTTCCTACGGTCTTTACAGCCCTCGCAGCGGCCGTTGAAAGGTGCCATGTTAAGTCAATGGAGCCTAGGAGCCTCTTGCTAGCAGCGTTGTCATGGAGACTCCCTGACAGCTGCAGCCCTCTCTGTCTGTAAAGGCAGAAGAACTCTGGCTAAGCAGCTGTTGGTAGGACCTTCCTAAAGCTATTTCCTGTTAGCAACATGCTAACGGTTAGCCGCTAGCATGGCTGTGTTCAGTATCACCGGGTGATGTTACTCTGTTAGTTTGGTTGAAATCCTGTACTGAGAAGTGCCTAAAAAGGGAGAAAATGCTAAAATTCACCAAATCTGTCAAGCAGAAGTTTGTACAGGCTTCCTAGAGCTACTTCCGGTTAGCAACATGCAAAACGTTAGCCGCTAACATGGTTGTGTTTGGTATCACTGGGTGAGTGTACTCTGTTAGTTTGGTCCAAATCCTGTACTGGGATGAGCCTTAAATAGGGAGAAAAAACGTTGTTTATAAAGTTGCCATGGTAACTGAAAATGGCGGGTGGTACAAAAAATACTTCATGGGATCAGCACATATGTTTTAATATACACACTGTGGGGATTATAATACAAAAATCTTAGTCTGCCACGCCGGGTTTCGATCCCACGACCTCTTGCATGCAAAGCCTGCACTTTCCATCTGAGCTATACTGTAGCGTCATATATGGGCATGCAGTATTGGGACCATAAGGGGTTTGGTCCCCCATTGAAAAGCATTGGATGTTTGACACCTCATAGCTTGGAGATGCTTTATGCCACGTAGCCCAAATTTCTTGTGGAGCTTTCTCTCTAAAGTAAGAACAGACTCTGTGAAGCAGAAGATGGTGAGACCTTTCTAGAGCTACTTCCGGTTAGCAATATGCTAACAGTTAGCCGCTAACATGGTTGTGTTCAGTATCACCGGGTGATTGTACTCTGTCAGTTTGGTCCAAATCCTGTACTGGGAAGTGCCTCAAATAGGGGTGCCAATACTTAATGTCACCAAACGTGACCAAAGTTCATTGGTCAGATTGGCCTCCTTTAGCAACTCAGCCTCACCACATCTGGGCCCAGAACTCAACATTTGACCAAAATGGTGTGTAGTGCCATTTCCCACATGTGGGTGGTGCTGTATTGGCCAAGTGGGTCGTGTCTAGGCATCATGCCAGGTCCTGTTGGAAGCAAAGACCCAATAGGAAAGCATGTAAAATCCAAAATGGGACAGTAAACTGACACATGGCTGAAAGTCACATGAAAATTTTAAAATGTTAAGAGGAAGTGACTGTGCGAATTTCAGATTTCTACATTAATCACAGCCGCTGCAGCTGGCGTCGAAAGTTGCCATTCTATCTCAATGGAACGTCTCCCACTGGCCCTCAGAGTTCCGTCGTCATGGAAACTCACTGACACAGCTGCAGCGGGCCAGTCTAAAAAAGTGCAGACACTTGGTGTCCAAGTCTGCCTATTGGATTAAAATGGAGAACTTTGCCTCGAACAACGCACAATTTCTCCGGAACCGTAAATGGTAGAGACGTAATTTTTTCTGTGTTTATTTCGTAAAGGATAGGGGAAGAAGACTTGCTATCGGTTTTTGCTGGAAAAAGTTTAATAAAGGCGTAAAAAATTATGATCTAAAGGACATTTTTATGAAATTTCAGAAATCCTCTGAAAATGATCCCGAACAAATCGCTCTGGCTAAAAAAGTATAAGAGATATCAAAATAATTCTTTCACTGTGAGTATCAGCAGGCTTTTGATGACCATGTAGCTCATTTTCATATTTTTACAAAAATCGGTGTAGGCACAGCGACGATGTAAAAAAGTGGATGATGTTGGAAAATGCAGCTCCAAAGCGTTTTCAGGATTTTGCACATTCGCTACTCCCGAACAAATTGTTCCTGTGGAAAAACCGTAACAGTTATCCACAAAATTCCTTTTTCTTGAGTGCCAGAAGGGTTGGGACATTCATGTGTGAAAGTCTCATGCCTGTACATAAAACGGTTTAGGAGTAGTGACGATGCGAAAACATGTGATGTTTTCGATTTTCAGACGTTATTTTTCAAAACCGCTCCATAGGAAATGAATGGGGGAGGTTTCGGGTTTGTGTCGGTCTGAGGTGATTTGCGAACAATCTATAAATGCCACACCAATGAGGGTTACATTTCCCGAATCCTGACAAAAATACCTACGTTTTGATGTATAAAATGTCTACGTAGAGTGAAAATTGAGCGAGTAAGGTCAAGTTGTTCAGAGTTTTGAAATCTTTAAAAAAGCTAGAGTGGGCCACTCTAGCGGTTGGAGAATTCCGTCATTGACTTTCATTGTAAACGATGATTTCGCTGATTTTTGGACATGAGCTTTGAGGAGTAACTGTGAGGAGACAATAAAAGATATCCGCATCCCGTTTTCACTTCTGAGTAGTTCACAGATATATCTACAAACTGGAAGTTAAACGGTGTTCGTAGGTGAAAGCATGACGACACAGTACAGCGTTGAAAATGGTCATTTGGAGGCTTTTTTGAGGCTTACTTTCTACCCGACTCCATTCATTTGTATGGGTTTTTTGGGGGTGGTTTTTCGCTAATTTTGTTGCTATGGTAACTCGAAACCCCAATAAAAGTACCAGCACACATCTCGTAATCGAGCCACACGTTTTGATACCTATATTGTGGGGGTGCTCGCTACGGTTCGGGCCGCATTAATCGTGACGGAAGAAAAATTAAGAATAACTAGAAAAATTTCTGAAGAAATTTAGCAAGGCGCCTGCCTCTTGGTGCGTACCGTACCGTCAAAAATACTAACAGGAAGTAACACTGCGAATTTCAGGTTCCTACGGTCTTCACAGCCCTCGCAGAGGCCGTTGAAAGGTGCCATGGTAAGTCAATGGACCTCCTAGGAGCCTCTTGCTAGCAGCGTTGTCATGGAGACTCACTGACAGCTGCAGCCCTCTCTGTCTGTAAAGGCAGAAGAACCCTGGCTAAGCAGAAGTTGGTAGGACCTTCCTAAAGCTACTTCTGGTTAGCAACATGCTAACGGTTAGCCGCTAGCATGGTTGTGTTCAGTATCAGCGGGTGATGTTACTCTGTTAGTTTGGGTTGAAATCCTGTACTGATAAATGCCTAAAATGGGAGACAATCCTAAAATTCACCAAATCTGTCAAGCAGAAGTTTGTACAGGCTTCCTAGAGCTACTTCCGGTTAGCAACATGCTAACCGTTAGCCGCTTACATGGTTGTGTTTGGTATCACCGGGTTAGTGTACTCTGTTAGTTTGGTCCAAATCCTGTACTGGGATGAGCCTCAAATAGGGAGAAAATACGTCATTTATAATGTTGCCATGGTAACTCAAAATGGCGGGTGGTACAAAACAATACTTCATGGGATCAGCACACATGTTTTAATATACACACTGTGGGGATTATAACACAAAAATCTTAGTCGCTTACGCCAGGTTTTGAACCCACGACCTCTTGCATGCAAAGCCTGCACTTTCCATCTGAGCTATACTGTAGCGCCATATAAGGTCATGCAGTATTGGGACCATAAGGGGTTCGGTCCCCCATTGAAAAACATTGGATGTTTGACACCTCATAGCTTGGAGATGCTTTATGCGACGTAGCCCAAATTTCTTGTGGAGCTTTCTCTCTAAAGGAAGAACAGACTCTGTGAAGCAGAAGTTCGTGAGACCTTCCTAGAGCTACTTCCGGTTAGCAACATGCTAACTGTTAGCCGCTAAAAACATTGTGTTCAGTATCACCAGGTGATTGTACTCTCTCAGTTTTGTCCAAATCCTGTACTGGGAAGTGCCTCAAATAGGGGTGCCAATACTTAATGTCACCAAACGTGACAAAAGTTCATGGGACAGATTGGCCTCCTTTAGAAACTCAGCCTCACCACATCTGGGCCCAGAACTCAACATTTGACCAAAATGGTGTGTAGTGCCATTTCCCACATGTGGGTGGTGCTGTATTGGCCAATTGGGTCATGTCTGGGCATCATGCCAGGTCCTGTTAGAAGCAAAGGCCCAATAGGAAAGCATGTGAAATCGAAAATGGCACAGCAAACTGACACATGGCTGAAAGTCACATGAAAATTTTAAAATGTTAAGAGGAAGTGACGAATTTCAGATTTCTACATTAATCACAGCCGCTGCAGTGAGCGATGAAAGTTGCCATTGTATCTCAATGGAGCGTCTTCCTCTGGCCCTCAGAGTTCCGTCGTCATGGAAACTCACTCACACACCTGCAGCGGCCGAAGTGCAGACACTTTGGTCACAAAAAGGTCCCATTGGATTATAATCGAGAACTTTGCCCCGAACAACGCTCGATATCTCTTCATCCGTAAATGGTAGAGACGTAATTTTTTCTGCGTTTATTTCCTAACGGATAGGGGAAGAAGATAAGCTATCGTTTTTTGCTAGAAAAAGTTTAACAAAGGCGTAAAAAATTATGATCTAAATGGCATTTTTATGGATTTTTAGAAATCCTCTAAAAAGGGTCCCGAACAAATCGCTGTAACTCAAAAAGTATAAGAGATATCAAAATAATTCTTTCACCATGAGTATCAGCAGGCTTTTGAGGACCAGGAACCTCACTTTTATGTTTGTACAAAAATCGGTGTAGACACAGCGACGATGTAAAAAAGTGGTTGATGTGGGAAAATGCAGCTCAAAAGCGTTTTTAGGATTTTGCACATTCGCTACTCCCGAACAAATTGTTCCTGTGGAAAAACCATAACAGTTATCCACAAAATTCCTTTTTTGTGAGTGCCAGAAGGGTTGGGACATTCATGTTTCAAAGTCCCATGCCTGTACATAAAACGGTTTAGGAGTAGCAACGATGCGAAAACATGTGATGTTTTGGATTTTTAGACGTCATTTTTCAAAACCGCTCCATAGGAAATGAATGAGGGAGGTTTCGGGTTTGTGTCGCTCTGAGGTGATTTGCGAAAAATCTATAAATGCCACACCAATGAGGGTTACATTTCCCGAATCCTGACATAAATACCTACGTTTTGATGTATAATTTGTCTACGTAGAGTGAAAATTGAGCGAGTAAGGTCAAGTTGTTCGGAGTTTTGAAATCTTTAAAAAAGCTAGAGTGGGCCACTCTAGCGGTTGGAGAATTCCGTCCATTGACTTTCATTGTAAACGATGATTTCGCTGATTTTTGGACATGAGCTTTGAGGAGTAACTGTGAAGAGACGATAAAAGATATCCACATCCCGTTTTCACTTCTGAGTAGGTCACAGATATATCTACAAACTGGAAGTTAAACGGTGTTCGTAGGTGAAAGCATGACGACACAGTACAGCGTTGAAAATGGTCATTTGGAGGCTTTTTTGAGGCTTTCTTTCTACCCGACTCCATTGATTATCATGGGTTTTTGGGGGTTGGTTTTTCGCTAATTTTGTTGCCATGGTAACTTGAAATCCCAATAAAAGTAGTAGCACACATCTCGAGATCAAGCCACAGGTTTTGATGCCTATATTGTGGGGGTGCACGCTATGGTTCGGGCCCCATTAATCGTGAAGGAAGAAAAATAAAGAATATTAACTAGAAAAATTTCTGAAGAAATTTAGCAAGGCGCCTGCCACTTGGTGCGTACCGTACCGACAGAAATAGCAACAGGAAGAAACACTGCGAATTTCAGCTTCTTACGGTCTTCACAGCCCCCGCAGCGGCCGTCGAAAGGTGCCATGTTAAGTCAATGGACCTCCTAGGAGCCTCTTGCTAGCAGCGTTGTCATGGAGACTCACTGACAGCTACAGCCCTCTCTGTCTGTAAAGGTTGAAGAACTCTGGCTAAGCAGCTGTTGGTAGGACCTTCCTAAAGCTATTTCCGGTTAGCAACATGCTAACGGTTAGCCGCTAGCATGGCTGTGTTCAGTATCAGCGGGTGATGTTACTCTGTTAGTTTGGTTGAAATCCTGTACTGAGAAGTGCCTAAAAAGGCAGAAAATCCTAAAATTCACCAAATCTGTCAAGCAGAAGTTTGTACAGGCTTCCTAGAGCTACTTCTGGTTAGCAACATGCTAACCGTTAGCCGCTAACATGGTTGTGTTTGGTATCACTGGGTGAGTGTACTCTGTTAGTTTGGTCCGAATCCTGTACTGGGATGAGCCTCAAATAGGGAGAAAAAACGTTGTTTGTAACGTTGCCATGGTAACTCAAAATGGCGGGTGGTACAAAAAAATACTTCATGGGATCAGCACACATGTTTTAATATACACACTGTGGGGATTATAATACAAAACTCTTAGTGTCCCACACCGGGAATCGATCCCACGACCTCTTGCATGCTAAGCCTGCACTCTCCATCTGAGCTATACTGTAGCGCCATATATGGGCATGCATTATTGGGACCATAAGGGGTTTGGTTCCCCATTGAAAAGCATTGGATGTTTGACACCTCATAGCTTGGAGATGCTTTATGCCACGTAGCCCAAATTTCTTGTGGAGCTTTCTCTCTAAAGGAAGAACAGACTGTGTGAAGCAGAAGTTGGTGAGACCTTCCTAGAGCTACTTCCGGTTAGCAACATGCTAACCGTTAGCCGCTAGCATGGTTGTGTTTGGTATCACTGGGTGAGTGTACTCTGTTAGTTTGGTCCAAATCCTGTACTGGGATGAGCCTCAAATAGGGAGAAAAAACGTTGTTTGTCACGTTGCCATGGTAACTCAAAATGGCGGGTGGTACAAAAAAATACTTCACGGGATCAGCACACATGTTTTAATATACACACTGTGGGGATTATAATACAAAACTCTTAGTCTCCCAAGCCGGGAATCGATCCCACAACCTCTTGCATGCAAAGCCTGCACTTTCCATCTGAGCTATATTGTAGCGCCATATATGGGCATGCATTATTGGGACCATAAGGGGTTTGGTCCCCCATTGAAAAGCATTGGATGTTTGACACCTCATAGCTTGGAGATGCTTTATGCCACGTAGCCCAAATGTCTTGTGGAGCTTTCGCTTTAATGTAAGAACAGACTCTGTGAAGCAGAAGTTGGTGAGACCTTGCTAGAGCTACTTCCGGTTAGCAACATGCTAACCATTAGCCGCTAACATGGTTGTGTTCGGTATCACCGGGTGATTGTACTCTGTCAGTTTGGTCCAAATCCTGTACTGGGAAGTGCCTCAAATAGGGGTGCCAATACTTAATGTCACCAAACATGACCAAAGTTCATGGGACAGATTGGCCTCCTTTAGCAACTCAGCCTCACCACATCTGGGCATAGAACTCAACATTTGACCAAAATTGTCAGTAGCGCCATTTCCCACATGTGGGTGGTGCTGTATTGGCCAAGTGGGTCGTGTCTAGGCATCATGCCAGGTCCTGTTGGAAGCAAAGACCCAATAGGAAAGCATGTAAAATCCAAAATGGGACAGTAAACTGACACATGGCTGAAAGTCACATGAAAATTTTAAAATGTTAAGAGGAAGTGACTGTGCGAATTTCAGATTTCTACATTAATCACAGCCGCTGCAGCTGGCGTCGAAAGTTGCTATTCTATCTCAATGGAACGTCTCCCACTGGCCCTCAGAGTTCCGTCGTCATGGAAACTCACTGACACAGCTGCAGCGGGCCAGTCTAAAAAAGTGCAGACACTTGGTGTCCAAGTCTGCCTATTGGATTATAATGGAGAACTTTGCCTCGAACAACGCACGATTTCTCCGGAACCGTAAATGGTAGAGACGTAATTTTTTCTGTGTTTATTTCGTAAAGGATAGGGGAAGAAGACTTGCTATCGGTTTTTGCTGGAAAAAGTTTAATAAAGGCGTAAAAAATTATGATCTAAAGGACATTTTTATGAAATTTCAGAAATCCTCTGAAAATGATCCCGAACAAATCGCTCTGGCTAAAAAAGTATAAGAGATATCAAAATAATTCTTTCACTGTGAGTATCAGCAGGCTTTTGATGACCATGTAGCTCATTTTCATATTTTTACAAAAATCGGTGTAGGCACAGCGACGATGTAAAAAAGTGGATGATGTGGGAAAATGCAGCTCCAAAGCGATTTCAGGATTTTGCACATTCGCTACTCCCGAACAAATTGTTCCTGTGGAAAAACCGTAACAGTTATCCACAAAATTAATTTTTCTTGAGTGCCAGAAGGGTTGGGACATTCATGTGTGAAAGTCTCATGTCTGTACATAAAACGGTTTAGGAGTAGCGACGATGCGAAAACATGTGATGTTTTGGATTTTTAGACGTCATTTTTCAAAACCGCTCCATAGGAAATGAATGGGGGAGGTTTCGGGTTTGTGTTGCTCTGAGGTGATTTGCGAAAAATCTATAAATGCCACACCAATGAGGGTTACATTTCCCGAATCCTGACAAAAATACCTACGTTTTGATGTATAATTTGTCTACGTAGAGTGAAAATTGAGCGAGAAAGGTCAAGTTGTTCGGAGTTTTGAAATCTTTAAAAAAGCTAGAGTGGGCCACTCTAGCGGTTGGAGAATTCCGTCATTGACTTTCATTGTAAACGATGATTTCGCTGATTTTCGGACATGAGCTTTGAGGAGTAACTGTGAAGAGACGATAAAAGATATCCACATCCCGTTTTCACTTCTGAGTAGGTCACAGATATATCTACAAACTGGAAGTTAAACGGTGTTTGTAGGTGAAAGCATGGCGACACAGTACAGCTTTGAAAATGGTCCTTTTGAGGGTTTTTTGAGGCTTTCTTTCTCCCCGACTCCATTCATTCCTATGGGGTTGTTTTGGGGTGGTTTTTCGCTTATTTTGTTGCCATGGTAACTCGAAATCCCAATAAAAGTAGTAGCACACATCTCGAGATCGAGCCACAGGTTTTGATGCCTATATTGTGGGGGTGCACGCTATGTTTTGGGCCGCATTAATCGTGAAGGAAGAAAAATAAAGAATATTAATATTAATAAAGAGACGCCTTTAGAGGTGAATAGTAATAGGCCCTGCCCATGCATTTGCATTGGGAGGCAGTGCTGTGCTTCGCACAGCACTGCCTCCTCATTGCACATGCAAGGCAGGCGCCTAATAATAAAGAAGTCGTTTAGAGGTGAATAGTAATAGGTGCCTCCATGCATTTGCATTGGAGGCAGTGCTGTGCTTCGCACAGCACTGCCTCCTCATTGCAAATGCTATGGCAGGCGCCTAATAAAGAGAGTGGTTTAGAGGTGAATAGTAATAGGTGCCTCCATGCATTTGCATGGGAGGCAGTGCTGTGCGAAGCACAGCACTGCCTCCTCATTGCAAATGCTATGGCAGGCGCCTAACTAGAAAAATTTCTGAAGAAATTTAGCAAGGCGCCTGCCACTTGGTGCGTACCGTACCGACAGAAATAGCAACAGGAAGAAACACTGCGAATTTCAGCTTCTTACGGTCTTCACAGCCCCCACAGCGGCCGTCGAAAGGTGCCATGTTAAGTCAATGGACCTCCTAGGAGCCCTTTGTTAGCAGCGTTGTCATGGAGACTCACTGACAGCTGCAGCCCTCTCTTTGTCTGTAAAGGCAGAAGAACCCTGGCTAAGCAGAAGTTGGTAGGACCTTCCTAAAGCTACTTCTGGTTAGCAACATGCTAACGGTTAGCCGCTAGCATGGTTGTGTTCAGTATCAGCGGGTGATGTTACTCTGTTAGTTTGGTTGAAATCCTGTACTGAGAAGTGCCTAAAAAGGGAGAAAATCCTAAAATTCACCAAATCTGTCAAGCAGAAGTTTGTACAGGCTTCCTAGAGCTACTTCCGGTTAGCAACATGCTAAATGTTAGCCGCTAACATGGTTGTTTTTGGCACAGACATGAATACGTAGACGCCGCGTCCTCGGGTGAGAGGCGTGCCGACAGAGCGGCCATCTTAGGTCAGACCTAGCTGCGCTCAGAGAGAATACAAGTCAATTCAGAAAAATGTACTTTATGTTTTCAGACACTCTGAATGCGGTGAATTCTCACCCGATTTCCAGATAAATCAACTGACTGAAACGTCACCCCTTTAGGGGCTACATGGGACCAATTGAATGAAATTAAATTATTGTCTAACTTAATATATAATTTCGATTTTGTATTGAAAGTAAGCAAACTTCCAGAGCTACGTCCCAGGAAGCCTGACTTTTACTCCGCTTATGGGTGCGCAAATAAAAGGATAGGCCTACTAGAAACCAGATCCTGGGGAATTACTTTCCATAAGTAAGATTTTATAATAGATATTCCTCATGCTTTACAGTTACAGTTTTTCTGGCATAAACACAATATGTGCTAATGGGTAGCAGGGATGGAAGCAGAGAAAAGTACATTAAACACCAAAAACAAACAAAATGGTCCTAAATTACAGGATAGACATGATTTGTGGTGGGGGGGATATTATACAGTTTTTGCTATGATTTTGTAATGTATTTGATTCTTAGATGCGTAAGGTTTTTTGTTGATTTAATTCCCCCCAGATTGCGGTTTGTAATATATAATTTTTAAATGCTGTTATGAGCACCTCTGCTCTCACTTGTCTGTATATAGTTTTGCTCCTATGTAGATCAGTGCTGTTGTCTGTAGATCGGTGTCTGTGTACATAGCCTATACATACAGTATATATATATATATATATATATATATATATATATATATATATATATATATATATATATATATAGGAAGAAAGAGAGAGAAATTTATGTGTGTATAAATTGTGTGTGTATATTAGATTAATATATAACTGCAAAATATGTAAGTGCATGTACATTTTTCATCCAGTTTGACTTCAATTTAAATAGTTTTGGTTCTGAATAAATATATGTAATCTGTCTGAAATGTCACGAGCGTTGTGAACATATGATTAAAATGAGATCTGAGCTGCCTCCTGTTCATTTTGACAGCAGATGTCTGATCTGTGGTCTGACCCAAGATGGCCGCCATGTAGGCACGTCGGCCCAGCGGCCGGCAGCGTACAATGGGGCGTCTACGTATATGATGTCTATGGTTTTTGGTATCACTGGGTGAGTGTACTCTGTTAGTTTGGTCCAAATCCTGTACTGGGATGAGCCTCAAATAGGGAGAAAAAACGTTTCCATGGTAACTCAAAATGGCGGGTGGTACAAAAAAATACTTCATGGGATGAGCACACATGTTTTAATATACACAATGTGTGGATTATAACACAGAAATCTTAGTCACCTACGCCAGGTTTCGAACCCACGACCTCTTGCATGCAAAGCCTGCACTTTCCATCTGAGCTATACTGTAGCGCCATATATGGGCATGCAGTATTGGGACCATAAGGGGTTTGGTCCCCCATTGGAAAACATTGGATGTTTGACACCTCATAGCTTGGAGATGCTTTATGCAACGTAGCCCAAATTTCTTGTGGAGCTTTCTCTCTAAAGGAAGAACAGACTCTGTGAAGCAAAAGTTGGTGAGACCTTCCTAGAGCTACTTCCGGTTAGCAACATGCTAACTGTTAGCCGCTAACATGGTTGTGTTCAGTATCACCAGGTGATTGTACTCTCTCAGTTTGGTCCAAATCCTGTACTGGGAAGTGCCTCAAATAGGGGTGCCAATACTTAATGTCACCAAACGTGACCAAAGTTCATGGGACAGATTGGCCTCCTTTAGAAACTCAGCCTCACCACATCTGGGCCCAGAACTCAACATTTGACCAAAATGGTGTGTAGTGCCATTTCCCACATGTGGGTGGTGCTGTATTGGCCAATTGGGTCGTGTCTAGGCATCATGCCAGGTCCTGTTGGAAGCAAAGACCCAATAGGAAAGCATGTAAAATCCAAAATGGGACAGTAAACTGACACATGGCTGAAAGTCACATGAAAATTTTAAAATGTTAAGAGGAAGTGACTGTGCGAATTTCAGATTTCTACATTAATCACAGCTGCTGCAGCTGGCGTCGAAAGTTGCCATTCTATCTCAATGGAACGTCTCCCACTGGCCCTCAGAGTTCTGTTGTCATGGAAACTCACTGACACAGCTGCAGCGGGCCAGTCTAAAAAAGTGCAGACACTTGGTGTCCATGTCTGCCTATTGGATTATAATGGAGAACTTTGCCTCGAACAACGAACGATTTCTCCGGAACCGTAAATGGTAGAGACGTAATTTTTTCTGTGTTTATTTCGTAAAGGATAGGGGAAGAAGACTTGCTATCGGTTTTTGCTGGAAAAAGTTTAATAAAGGCGTAAAAAATTATGATCTAAAGGACATTTTTATGAAATTTCAGAAATCCTCTGAAAATGATCCCGAACAAATCGCTCTGGCTAAAAAAGTATAAGAGATATCAAAATAATTCTTTCACTGTGAGTATCAGCAGGCTTTTGATGACCATGTAGCTCATTTTCATATTTTTACAAAAATCGGTGTAGGCACAGCGACGATGTAAAAAAGTGGATGATGTGGGAAAATGCAGCTCCAAAGCGATTTCAGGATTTTGCACATTCGCTACTCCCGAACAAATTGTTCCTGTGGAAAAACCGTAACAGTTATCCACAAAATTCATTGTTCTTGAGTGCCAGAAGGGTTGGGACATTCATGTGTGAAAGTCTCATGTCTGTACATAAAACGGTTTAGGAGTAGCGACGATGCGAAAACATGTGATGTTTTGGATTTTTAGACGTCATTTTTCAAAACCGCTCCATAGGAAATGAATGGGGGAGGTTTCGGGTTTTTGTCGGTCTGAGGTGATTTGCGAAAAATCTATAAATGCCACACCAATGAGGGTTACATTTCCCGAATCCTGACAAAAATTCCTACGTTTTGATGTATAATTTGTCTACATAGAGTGAAAATTGAGCGAGTAAGGTCAAGTTGTTCGGAGTTTTAAAATCTTTAAAAAAGCTAGAGTGGCCCACTCTAGCGGTTGGAGAATTCCGTCATTGACTTTCATTCTAAACGATGATTTCGCTGATTTTTGGACATGAGCTTTGAGGAGTAACTGTGAAGAGACGATAAAAGATATCCACATCCCGTTTTCACTTCTGAGTAGTTCACAGATATATCTACAAACTGGAAGTTAAACGGTGGTCGTAGGTGAAAGCATGACGACACAGTACAGCATTGAAAATGGTCATTTTGAGGCTTTTTCAAGGCTTTCTTTCAACCCGACTCCATTCATTCCTATGGGGTTGTTTGGGGGTGGTTTTTCGTTAATTTCGTCGCACAGCACTGCCTCCTAATTGCACATGCAAGGCAGGCACCTAATAAATAAGCCGTTTAGAGGTGCATAGTAATAGGTGCCTCCAAGCATTTGCGTGGGAGGCAGTGCTTTGCATGGAGCACCTAATCACAGCAACTGCAGTGAGCGTCGAAAGTGTCCATTCTATCTCAATGGAGCCTCTCCCTCTGGCACAATCAAAGACCAGCTAATCAAGATTAGTTAGATTGGAATATTTCATGATGACACAATCTATATGTGCAATCATTGTTCGGAGGACAATTTGAGACCCTGCAGGAAGACTTTCAAAGTTAGAGAGCCAATAAAGGACAAAACCGTTTAGCTTGTTCATTTGCATTAGTCCCTTAAAAGATGCAGTTTGCTCAGCTGTATTCATGACAAAGTAATATTGGCCAAAACATATTGACTGATGTCTTGATTCAATTCAATTTTATTTATATAGCGCCAATTCATGAAACATGTCATCTCAAGGCACTCAACTTCAATCAGATTACTGTGGATGATCATTCCATTCTGCTTTTAAACTCCACAAATCTGGAAAACAAACTATTTGATCAGTCATTTACTCTGGATGGTAGTAATATTGTAAAGATACATACATTTGTTTACCTCCACATATGGCCATATCCAGGCATATGTGGCTGGATAAATATGTCCTAGAAATAACTCTAGGACATATCTTGTCCTAGAATAATGCTGAAAAACTGTTTTTATTACTTTAAGTTATTTCCCTAAATCCTTCTACATGTGATGTTTGAAGTAAATAATAACAATAATATTTATTATTATTATTATTATTATTATTATTATTATTATTATTATTATTATTATTATTATTATTATTATTATTATTATTATTGTTGTTGTTATTATTATTGTTATTATTATGTAAACCTAATTATAAGTTGCACATTAAAATAAATAATATTTGGCCAACAGGTGTGGAATCATTCACTTCACACTTGATCACACTTATTTATACAGCATTACAATCATTACATCTAGTATGTCCTGCCAAACCAAAACATGGTAAAACTTAAACATATTTAGGATAGACAGGATAGATAGTCATGGGTCACTACCTTGTTTTTGTTTCTCTTGTTGTTTGATTTGTTTATTCAGAGATAGAGATAGATAGTTTACGAAATCCATGTTAATGATGTGTCTAAACTTTAAAAATGTCTCCACCTAATGGATGAATCTGATGTTGCACTCTATCTGCAATCCTTTCGTGAGGCAACAACCTGCCTCTGATGAAAATTAGGTTTGTTCCTTCTTTGATTCCACTGGCATATTAAAATATCCCTGAAAGTTGTCCGAAAGGTCTTGTTACACAGAGCGTAGCACATAGGGTTGACGGTGCTGTTAACATAACACAACCAGTACCCAAGAGCCCACAAAGATTCTGGAATACAATCCTGACAGAAAGTGTTGACCAACACCATGATATTGTATGGCAGCCATGTGGTTATGAATGCAAACAGGATGGCGCTTAGAGTTCTTGCTGCTTTCTTTTCATTTGCTTTTTTTTCATTTGCTTTTTTTTCATTCTTTCGCTTATTGATCTCTATTTTTGCTTTTGATGCAAAGCGTTTGGCCAGTATGGCATCTCTGGTTGCCTTAGCAACTGATTGCTCAATTGGAGATGAGTTGTTAACACAATCTGAAACTTTTTGAGCTTTGATGCTTGCACAGTGTTGGTTGTTCTTGTTTATCTTTGCCTTTGTAGACTTCATTGGATCTGCAGAGGGAGAGAAAAAAGGAGAAAACACAAGTTCAGTAAATAAAAAAACATCATAATACTAGTTATATTTTGATGGAATATGCAAAAAAAAATCACTTAATACTGGAGTGTCCTACCTATTGTGTGCTGTGAAGGATCTACCTTTTCCACTTCTACCTCTGACCCTGTTTGATCCCCAGAAGCACCAACCACATTGCTGTTAAAGCCATCACAACTGCTGCGCTCTGCCTCATCTGCTGTACTTGTTGTGGTGTTGCAGGACCTGTTGGATGTGTGAAGATGAGTCCAGAAAGCTGGGAATTGAAAGCATAACGTTCCACAGCACTTTTTTTCCACTCCTAGTGCCATGCTGGAACTGTTTTCCCTGGTTCTCTCTAGAGAAGACAGACATGTTTCACTGCTGCTGACGCTTTGGGAGCTTATCTGGCGTAGCATGGTTAACGGCATCCTCTGACTGCTTACTACGTCCTTTCGACAACTATTGTCCTGGTTCTGAGGCTGGCTCGGGTTGCTACGTGACCCAGAGCCCTTGAGACCTTGTATGTCTTTTGCTCTTTTCTCTGTCTCCTGATAGATCTTCCAAAACAAAATCGCCATGATGCTCACTGGTAGGTAGAATGCAGCAATAGCAGTGCAGAAAGTAATTATGGGCTCAGACAAAAACTGGATGTAGCACTCATTTGGCTGAACTGTGCGCTCACCCACAATGTACTGCCAGAACAGTATAGCGGGGGCCCAAAGAATGAAGGAGATGGACCAGGCTAATCCAATCATGGTCATAGCTCGTTTGGTTGTACGTTTAGCCCGATAAGTCAAAGGTCTGGTCACAGAGAAATACCTAAAGGGACAGAAAAGTAAAAATGATAGTCTATAACATCTACTGTGCTTTGCCGTGCTGTCTAAATATTAGTTTACTTGATGGCAGCTAGAGAGCTAGTGCCCCTTCTTACTTAACAAAAAGCGCTTTTAATAAAACTTTAGTTGAATACTCCCTAAAATTTAGATTTCCTGCATTTTAAATAGTTTGGGGGCAACAAATGGTCTTAGTACAACAGTAGGAGTCACATTAGTCACATTTACAGATGAGGAAAAAAAACATATTCAAATTTCTTAAAAAGTACCTAAAGTAGACAAAGCCATTAAATCATAAAAAAGTGTAAAGTACAATATCTTCAGGTACCTGTCAAAGCTGATGACGAGCAGGTTCATGACAGAGGCGTTACTGGCCACATAGTCTATTGCAAGCCACAAGTCACAAACCACAGGTCCAAGAGCCCACTGGCCCATGATGATGTAGGTAGTATAAAGATTCATTGACAAAGTGCCGATGGTCAAGTCAGCAAAGGCTAGACTGAGGAGGTAGTAGTTGTTAACTGTCTTCAGAGCCTTATTTATCTTGAATGACACTAAAACCAGGATGTTGCCAACAACAGTGACGCATGAAAGGGATCCAGTAAGGAAAACAATGATGATGACCTGAAAGTAAGGAGGAGATGTAACCAAATAAAATAGTCAGGAAGGAATAGTCAGATTAAGGCCCAGTCCCAAAATATAGTTGTTGAAAGCAAAACTATGTTTTTTTCATTTCTGTTTTATATAAAGATGAAATAAAATAGATCCCACTGTTTTAAATAACCTTTAGTAGTGTTAGAATGTTCTGTTTTGGGGACAATACCATCACGTTAAACTGGAAACAAATAAAATCTCAACTGTTTTTTTCAGACAACGTACAAAATACTGTTCTTCTGACCTTGTTTCTCTAAAGGTTTCTTTGAAATGGAAAATAAGAAACTTTAAGAAATAAAAAAAATGTAACAAACACATTTTATATGAATGATGATACATTAAACAAACCATAAAAGTGACTGGGTAGTTGGAGACATCAAGTTAAGACAACCTGATTGTTTAAATGACCTTTTTACCAATGAGGCAGGAAATTACTATAGTGAAAGATATGTTGAAAACAATGTAACAAAAATAAAGGAGAAAGTAAATGTTTAGCCCATGTATTACCTGCCACACAGTATGACCACCCAATGGATCAAATTTCTCTTCAGGCACCTGTAAAGTCACGTTAACTGATGACTCAGGAATATTTTTTTCTGTTCGTGAAAAAATACTACTGTTATGCAGATCCCAGTGATTGGACCATTCCAGGTAAGAGTCACCTAAAAATGAACAGAATAATAAAGCATTTTTCAGAGAGCTTCATGGTTACATCAAAAATTCAATCTGTTGAAGAATAAATATGCACAGATTGCAAATAATGTGCATTTCTTTGTCAGACAGAGCTGCAAAGATTCTTTCAAGTATGATTAGTTTTTCATACCAGAAGAGTTATCAGTGAAGAGATGGGCATGATCAGACCTGGAAGTCCAATCCATTGCAGTCAATAAACACCTGGAGAAAAAAAACACACAACAAAAAACTAAATGTAGTTTCAATGTTGACAATTAAATTTTGGACTAGATCTTAATTGTAACCTGTCAGTCTCATCTTTGAAGACAGCTGGTTCATCACTGTCAAAACAGACTGGTAAAAAGAGAGCATGCATGGAAACATACATATACACATTTTGATTGGACCTGGGTTTTGCAGAAAATGACCCTTCATTTCAAGGCAGTTGTTGGAATATAGCAACTTGGATGTTAGGGAAGGATAAACTCAAAAGCCCAAATGATATTCAGCAGTGCAAGATTTCAGGTAACTCCATATTTCTTATTGTTTTTTGGAAATCATTCGCAACTTTAATTTACTTTGAAGATTAGATAGGCTGATTGGATAAAAACTTTGCAAAGCTGTGTTTTTGAAGTATCATTCTAGAAGATTTATACAGGAAAACATGAAACTGCACGGCACCTGTTTGACCAAATGGGATACTGTAAAAAATAAAATAAATTTATGCTGAACATTTGCACAAAACCTTAATCAGCCTCGTTGAATTACAAAGTGACTGGACTTCTTTGTTTGTTTTTTTGGAAACATTTTCTCTCTCATCTTGAGGGTATGTTGAAGAGGGTATGGGCATTAGGAAGAATGGAAGGATGGACAAATTTGCCTTCAAATAAATGAGCCCTGATATCCTTTTATTCATTATTTAGATAATATTTGTTATCATTTTTACTACCCTAATGTTCACACCAACTAACTCTTACAAATGAAACTTAATCAAATTGGGGTTGCCTTTTGGATAGTTAAAAACATGCATAACCTAATATGTAAGACATCATGATACATGCTACATTAAAATGTAGACCCTTCTAATTCATTTTTTATCCTCAGCTTCCACTGTTTTGCTGATTCTGGCATAGATTAGCATAGCCTGTAAAGAAAAGATGACATTACTAAAACAGGCTGTACTAATTAAAGCCAAAATCACCACATATTCCCATGACATTTCTTCTGTTAGTGCCTTTAGATGTATGTAGGTCGCTGAAAGCCAGAAAATAGTTTATAGCTTGTAATTTATTGATTACATTTATACACAGAAAAGAAAATATCTTCAGTCAAATTCAGTTATGATTACAAAAATATCTGCTGAAATGATTGAGGGTAACTTTTCCAATAATGAGCACCATATTGCAACAATGGCATTATTGGAGCAATTTTTTCACTGAGACATTGTGTTTGACAGTAATGAAACCTGGCAGGTGTTTTATTCTATCAAAACTTCATTCACATAATTTCAAGATCTAGCAGTTTGTTTTCACTGTAGTCGAATAAAGATAATACCTATCCATATGAAGTATATGAATTACCCATGAAACATTTCTAAACAGATAAAGTTTTAGTACAAAGTTTTAAGTTTCTAAAATGAAATGCTACTTGCCAGTCCACTGGAGCTCCAAGTATTCAGTGGAATATCCTGCAGAAAAGCTTTGCACCACCAGAGCAGCATGAAGCTTTCAGCTGTGTTTCAGACAGCCCATTTGGTGTGTAATGCAGGGACCTTTCGCTCCGCCTCTTACAAAAGCTTTAATCTGTCTGCCGAAGAACATCTCTGACCTGGGCTGTCCCAAGACTGTTGTAGTTTTAGGATGTATTATAGGAAAGGTCTTTGGGGAATTTTTGTAAGACCACACCTTAGATAAGTAGCAGTGCCTTAAAATAACTATGCAAATAGTTTAAACATTGAGTCAATGTCTTGCCCACAACCTAAGTCAAATGAAGTCATGTAAATCTTGTATATAAATATGACTCTGACTGAACGGAAAAATAAAACTAGTAAATGTGATTTGTAAAACATACGGTATCTCCCTTCGAGACTGATAGGGTTATTAAAGATAACCCCTTTTATCCTAGAATGAAAAGCACAGAACACAAGTTTCAGACTGTTCTATAGAAGAGGACAGAGTATAGCTGCTCCCAACTTTTTCTAACTGGTTGATGCAAGTGCAATTATTCAACTGATGGTTCCAAACGTTTATTCCAGGATTTTCCGTCATACAAACGCTCAAGACCACCGTGAACACTGCAAAATACACGGTGGAAAATATTCATCAGTGAAACCGTCATGTTCCCTTATATGAATTATCAGCTGAAACTTATTAAACAAACATAAATTCTCTCAATCGTCCATACTGTATGCCCCTCCAACCAGAAGGTTAGGAGTTGCTAGAAGTCCTTACAAGTCCATTTCTTCTATATTTCAGTCTCTTGCCTTTACTCTTGCACACGCCGACTGAGCATAAACGAAACTCAGAATTTTTACATCAAAGACATCACGCGAGAAAGTGATGACCCAATCAGTGACGTCTCCATCTGACATTATTACAATATATCCCCGAAGTATGTACGTATTAATAAAAAAATACACAAATATGAAATAGATATTAAAAGTAAAACATATTCATATTCACAAAAAATAAAAATTCACACAAAAAAAATGCTTATGTAACTGCGTTCGCTACACTGCCACCAAAATTACAGAAAGTTTACTTTCACCATATTCAAAGAAATAAAACTTGTAATTTTCCAATAACTCCAAACTTAACCTTAACCCACACTTTCGATCAATACCTGTTATATTAGGTGACTGACTCTTTCAGTTTTCATGTTAAAGTTGAGCTACTTTGAATAATATTCAACTAACACAATTAATTTCTGCACTGGACGCTCAAGAAATGAAGGTTGTGTTAAGCGCTCACCCTTTGGTCCTAACTTACTTTGGCCTACTTGTATTTTCACCTTTCGCACGAGACCATCATCGTCTTCCTCTGCCTCAACTACTCTAGCTAGTGGCCACTCATTTCTGGGAGTGTTTTCATCTTTAACAATGACTACATCTCCAACCTGCACGTTTCGTCTGGTTGTATGCCACCGCTGACGAAGGTTGATGTTGGTTAAGTATTCTCGGCGCCACCGGTTCCAAAACTGTTCTGAGAGATACTGCACCTTGCGCCATCTTTTTCTTGCGTACAGATCTTCTTGAACAAACTTTCCTGGAGGTGGAAGGGGTGTTATAGGTTTCATCGTAAGCAAGTGATTGGGTGTCAAGGGTTCAGCACTTTTGGGATCAGTGAGGGTGTTTGTTGTCAGTGGTCGACTGTTGACTATGGACATGGCCTCGTAGAAGAACGTTCTTAGTGAGGAGTCATCCAGTCGTCCTTTAGCCTGAGCAAGGACAGAGCTCATAACACTTCTGGTCGTCCGAATCTGACGCTCCCATATGCCTCCCATGTGACTGGCTTCGGAACATTCATCAGAAAATCACATTCCTTTCTTGCGAGATAGGTCACGATCCTTTCCTTGTCAAGTTCCATCAAGCACTTTCCCAATTCATTCTTTGCTCCTATGAAATTCGTACCTTGATCCGATCTGATTTGTCTGACTGTTCCTCTTATTGCAATGAAGCATCTTAATGCATTTAGAAATGCATCGGTTGTCAGGTCCTCGAGCATCTCAATATGAATGGCTCTAGAGCTTAGGCATGTTAACAACAGTCCATATCTCTTGTACTCTTTTCTGCCCTGCCTTGTGTGGAAAGGGCCAAAACAGTCGATGCCTGTATACGAGAAAGGAGGAGATGGCTCTATTTGATCAACAGGCAAGTCAGCCATGCGCTGTTCTTCAGTTCGACCCCGCACCCTTCTACATGTCACGCAATTCTTGATGTGCTTGGCAACAACTTTACTAGCACTCATTATCCAGTAGCCGTTTGCTCTGAGATCGTTCAGTGTTTGCCCTTGGCCTTGGTGCTGTGTTCTTTTATGGCAATGGTCAAGTATCAGGTGCGTTACCACGCCTTCTTTAGGGAGTATTACAGGATGTTTGAACTCCAGCGACGCTGATGACCTTCTTAACCTGCCACCAACTCTGAGCACTCCGTCCTCAAGAACGGGTCGAGCTCATACATTTTGTGAGTTTTCCTGAGTTTTTGTGATTGGCTGAGCAGTTTCAGCTCTTCTCCAAATGCTTCCTGTTGTGCCGCCTTGATCAACACGACAGCTGCTTTCTTTCGCTCTTCTACAGTAACAGGCCCAGATATGTCCCTTTGAGCCAGCCTCTGAATGCGAGCAATAACGTTAAGGCATGTGACCCAGTCTGAAAACCTTGCTAACCTTTTCAGGAGGTCATCTTCTTGCACAACATCTGTTTTCAGGACTTTGACCTCTGGGTCACCTATGAGCTCTGGGGTTTTTGGGTTGGTCACGATTTTCTGTTCCCACAAGAACTTGGGTCCTCTTAGCCAATCTGAGGCCATTAGATCTGCCACCTTGAGTCCTCTAGATGCATGATCTGCTGGGTTTTGACTTGTTTCAATGTAAAACCATTGATTGGGATCAGTAACGTCTCTGATCCTTTGGATCCGATTCGCAACAAAAACGTGAAAACGCCGGGCCTCATTCTTGATGTACCCAAGTACCACTTGTAAATCTGTCCAAAAGTACTCAGCATCGAATTTCAAGTCTAGCTCTTCTCTGAGGAGCTTGCTTACGGCTTCAGAGATTGTGGCAGCGGTGAGCTCTAGACGTGGGATACTCACAATCTTCATGGGTGCTACCCTAGCCTTAGCCATAACTAAAGTACAATGTACTTGTTCTTCAGCCACGTTCCTGATATACAAGCACTGCCCATAGCCATCATTACTGGCATCAGAAAAGTGATGCAGCTCAATCTTCTGGATCGTGCCAAGATTGTTAGGAACAAAGCACCTTGGTATTTTAGTGGTTTGAAGATTGTTCAGATCATTGAGCCATGTCTCCCACTTTGGCCTTAGTTCTGGCGGTACAGGCTCATCCCAGCCTACACCTCGCTTGCACATTTCTTGCAAGATTCTTTTCCCAATCAAGATGTAGGGGGCCAGAAATCCTAGCGGATCATATATGCTGGCGACTGTGGATAAGATGCCTCGTCGAGTGGCTGTTCTTTCTTGTTGGACCACATTGAATGAGAAGACATCCATGTCGATGTTCCACTTCACTCCTAGCACTCTCTGAGCTGGCAGCTCTGTGGAGTTCAAGTACACGTCCTTGACTTCTGGAGCACGCTCACTCTCTGGAATGCTCTCCAACACCGCTCTGTTATTGCAAACAAACTTGTGCAGTCGCAGCTGTCCCTTCTGACAGACTTTTCTTGCTTCATTGACAAGTTGCTTGGCCTCTTCAACAGTATCTAGACTGACAAGACCATCATCCACATAAAAGTTTCTTCGGATGAATCTTGCTGCCATGGGGTACTGATGCTCATACTTGGTGGCGAGGTATTTCATGCCATAATTTGCGCATCCTGGCGATGATGCCACTCCAAATATGTGCACCCTCATGCGGTATTCCTTGGCCTCACTCGTTGTGTTCCCATTTTCCCACCACAGGAACCTCATAAAATCTCGATCTTCTGGAGTGACATGGAAGCGGTGGAACATTTTCTCCACGTCACAGTTGATCGCAATTGGATACTGTCGGAACCGACACAACACTCCAGTCAAGGCGCTGGTTAAATCAGGTCCCGTGAGGAGGTGGTCATTCAACGAGGTGCCTTCATATTTGGCAGAGCAATCGAAGACAACTCTGATCTTCTCTGGCTTTCTCTGGTGGTACACCCCATGGTGAGGGATTCAATTCAATTCAATTCAATTTTATTTATATAGCGCCAAATCATGAAACATGTCATCTCAAGGCACTTTACAAAGTCAAGTTCAATCATATTATACAGATTGGGTCAGATTATACAGATTTGGTCAAAAATGTCCTATATAAGGAAACCAGTTGATTGCATCAAAGTCCCGACAAGCAGCATTCACTCCTGGGGAACCGTAGAGCCACAGGAAGAGTCATCTGCATTGTACATGGCTTTGCTGCAATCCCTCATACTGAGCAAGCATGAAGCGACAGTGGGAAGAAAAACCACCCATTAACGGGGAAAAAAACCTCCGGCAGAACCGGGCTCAGTATGAACGGTCATCTGCCTCGACCGACTGGGGTTACAGAAGACAGAACAGAGACACAACAAGAGAAACAAAAAAGCACAGAAGCACACATTGATCTAGTAATCTGTTCTACATTAGATGGTAGTAGCGGGTGAGCCGTCTTCTCTGGATGATGTCACAGTTAACAGAACGCCAGACCAGGTGTACCTACTATGAAGAGAAAAGAGAGAGAACAGAAAGTTAAAGCAGAAATGACAACACATAATGCATAATTGAAGAACAGTAGAACTCAATATAGTGAGAAAATTAGATCCTGATATACTCCAGTAACCTAAGCCTATAGCAGTAAAACTATAAAGGTAGCTGAGAGTAACATGAGTCACTAGTTATAATTTTTGTCAAAAAGAAAAGTTTTAAGCCTAGTCTTAAAAGTAGACAGGGTGTCTGCCTCACGGACCAAAACTGGGAGTTGGTTCCACAGGAGAGGAGCCTGATAGCTAAAGGATCTGCCTCCCATTCTACCTGGATGTACCAGGTGTTCCCATCTTTTGGTGTTGCATGGACTTCCTCTGCATCACCATCCTTGAAAACATTGATCATGAACTGTACATAGTCCTCCTTATATTTGGGATTTCTGTCCATCTTCCCTTTCAGATGTTTCAGCCTAACTGTGGCTAGATGCTTGTTGTTGGGCAGCTGGGGACGCTCTCTAAAAGGAAGAGGCATCTCCAGATGACCATTGTCATTGTGATGAATTCCCTTATTCAAAATTTGTAGAAACTGAATGTCTTCTTGAGAGATCGTTCCATCTGTAGGATTTGTATCCTGAAAATCTCTCTCCAGAGCCCTAATTGCACATGCAGGTGTAATAGGTGGAATTTCCTTTACAGAGATTCGATAGCAGATTCCAGCATTTGTTCCTCCACCAGTAGTAGGCATTTTGGCACCAACCACGCTCCACCCGAGGTCTGTTTTCACTGCATAAGGCTCATGCTCAGCTCCAGAAACGACTTCTTTCGGTTTTAGAGCTCTGACACAGTGGTAGCCTATTAGCAGTCCAGCAGGACAGTCTAGCAATTCTGGCATCTTGTCAGCTATGCTAAGCAAATGTGTCCATCCCTTGGCTGTTTCCCTAGTTGGAATGTTGGTCTTCTCCAACGGGATATCTTCTCAAGTGTAAGCTGGAGGTAGTTCTATGCATTCTTCAGAGCTGTATCCCCTGACCTTTAACCCACTGGCTCTGTGACAATTCACTATTGACCTGTCAGTCATGGTTGACAACTTGAGTTTAACTGGCTCAGTGTGTACTTCCAGTTTTTCGCACACATCTTCAATGACAAATGTATTGCTACTTTGTGTATCTAACAGAGCATACACTAAGATCTCTGGGCTATTCTTGACAGAACTAGACAGCCACACCGGGACTATCATTGAAGTGCGGTCAGCATTGGTCATGTTCATACTACATGAAGCAGTAGAAGTACTGTCTCTTTGTTGGCTTACTTCAGGCTTTACCTCTTGAGCCGATTCATCATGAAGCGGAGTTGGATGGCCTTTTCTACAAACATTGCATGTGGCCCTTTTCCGACAATCTTTTGCAACATGGTCAACTCTCAAGCAGGCGAAACACATATTGTTGGTTTTGACAAACGCTTTCTTCTCTTCAAGAGTCAGAGCAGCAAACGTTTCACATTTGTAAATGAAGTGGCTCTCTTGACAGCATATGCATTTTATTTGCTTCTTATTTTGAGCAGCAGATGAATTGACTGTCAAGCCTGCTGATTCACCTGAATCCTTAGCTGTGTGACCTTTTCCTTGAGCAACCTTTGTTGTTGTCACTAGGGTTCTGGCCTTGATGCGTTTCACTTCTGTGGCTGGTTTCTCATCTGCCTTCTTCAAAGCATGAAGCGAGGAAACCGGGTTGCAGGCAATGCGTGCTTCCTTGGCAAGAAGTTTGAGAACGCTTCAAAACTTGGGTATGGCTTGCCATCATCCAATTCCTTGGTGACAAGTCTATTCCATCGAGCTGTTGCCCAGTCAGGAAGTTTCTGGAGTAGGTTTTGATTCTCCTCACAATCATCCAGAACTTTAAGACCTGATATGTGAGGCATTGCATTTTTGCATGACACAAGAAAATCACTGAACTCTCTTAATTTTAGTGGCTCTTTTGGTCCTATCTTGGGCCAGCTACTAAGTTTACCCATAAAGGCTCTTTGCACTATGAATGGGTGGCCATAGCGCTTGATCAGTGCATCCCAGGCTTGCGTATATGCTTCATCATCATTTCGGTAAAAAGTTCCTTCCAACACAGACAGTGCATCTCCGCTGATGTATTTTCTGAGATAAAACAGTCTATGTGCTGGGCTTGTACAGGTAGTCTCTATCAAGGCCTTAAAGCTGGTTCTCCATTCAGTGAATTTGAGAGGATCCCCACTAAACACCGGTGGCTCAGGTGCCCGAAGTCTTGTCATCATAAGAGATTCTTTGAAAGCTTGCACTAGTGTCGCGTCATTCACTTTTTGCTCTGACTGGTTTTCAGAACGAGGAGGGACTGGTGTGTCATGAAGAGTCTGAGCACATTGAGCTGTGTTATGCTGAGTTTGGAACTGACTTGGAGACAGAGTTATGTTCTTCTTTTCTCCTTGGGGCTGATTTGGAGTTATGTCTTGCTTCTCCCCTGTTTCAGCGTTCATTTTCATTTCCTCCTCTTCATACACATCAAATTCAGCTTGCATAGCTTCCAGATCCCTTTGGTGTTGCAGCATTTTCAACTTCTCTTGCTGAGCAAACACTTCCTTTCTTATTGCAGCTATTTCACACTCTCTGTTTATTTCAGCACGTTTTGATGCTAAGCGTGCTGCTACTTCTGTTTTCTTTAATGACACTTGACTTCCTGCTATGCTATGTGCGCCAGCTCTTGATACAGTGCACCCGTATATCGATTTTGCATCATCTCTCTGAAGTAATTTAGCGAGTGATTCCTTCACTGCGACAGCATCAAACTCTTTGCCTAACTCTGACCAGCGCATTTTCCGGGACCTTCTCTGGTTTTGATCGGCTTTGCGGCACCACCTTGCCGCTCGTCCCGGCCGCAACTTTTCAGCCGGATCTACTCTCTCATTCACTCGCTAATGTGTTCGGAGCCAGCTCAGGTAATATGTATTCACCCATGTTCGTCCTCTATTCAGGCGAACGTATTTTATTTTACTGTTTGTTTTCGTTTTCTTCTTCTTCTAGTGTTGCCGGTAGCCAGAGGGCTTGTGGTGGCATTGCTACCACCTACTGGTTGGAGTATGAAGTGCATTTTAAATTCAGCAATTGATACCAATCGTTATTAAACCGCTGACACTCTGGTGCAATTTGGCATCACTTGGACTGGTCTGTACTGGGTTCAGCCTTCTCATTCATGCTGACCAGGCGACTTCTGTCACTCTTGTCATTTCAATGTTTTGCCAATCAATTACTTCAGGTGTTGTGAAATTATACATGTTAAAGTTATTTAAGGTTTTTGTTTGTAGGTATTGTCTGAATGCCAGCTGGGACCCGACGTCGGGATGGCTGTGGGGATGGTTTGAGTATTGGGCAATCTTTAACAGCAACTTGCTCATGTATTTAGGGATTGTCTATTTCTTCTTTTTAGGTTCAAGAATTCATTCAAGATGAATATCCGGAGAGCATCACTGAAGGTGCTGTTGTCTGGTTGATACTATTTTCAATTATGGATCCTCTCTGCAGGCGTGAGGCTAACTGAAGCTACTAAGCAATGAGATCATCAGTTAGCAGGATGCAGTGCAGAATCTGAATTAAATTATTAAATTCATCCAAACAACATGGAATAGGCTAAATAAGCTAATCGATTCATAACAGCATTTGGTATGCGTTTGGCATTCTACGCATTTATGAGCTAAGCAAACATTATCGATTATGTCTTAAGAAGTGTTACCCGTGTTTAATGGTCCTTAATTTTCTGGTTGTTTTCTTCTTATAGATATTCTTTTCACTATTCCCAGTTGTTTTTCTCAAACCAAACCTGTAAGCCTGCAATTGAGTTCTACGTATTGATCTCAACCTTGTTCCATGATGGCTTTTTGCCTGCAGACAAGCTCTTGGATTCTCGAGATATCAGTTTCATTCTCATATTCAATTCAATTCAATTCAATTTTATTTATATAGCGCCAAATCATGAAACATGTCATCTCAAGGCACTTTACAAAGTCAAGTTCAATCATATTATACAGATTGGGTCAGATTATACAGATTGGTCAAAAATGTCCTATATAAGGAAACCAGTTGATTGCATCAAAGTCCCGACAAGCAGCATTCACTTCTGGGGAACCGTAGAGCCACAGGAAGAGTCATCTGCATTGTACATGGCTTTGCTGCAATCCCTCATACTGAGCAAGCATGAAGTGACAGTGGGAAGAAAAACCACCCATTAACGGGAAAAAAAAACCTCCGGCAGAACCGGGCTCAGTATGAACGGTCATCTGCCTCGACCGACTGGGGTTACAGAAGACAGAACAGAGACACAACAAGAGAAACAAAAAAGCACAGAAGCACACATTGATCTAGTAATCTGTTCTACATTAGATGGTAGTAGCGGGTGAGCCGTCTTCTCTGGATGATGTCACAGTTAACAGAACGCCAGACCAGGTGTACCTACTATGAAGAGAAAAGAGAGAGAACAGAAAGTTAAAGCAGAAATGACAACACATAATGCATAATTGAAGAACAGTAGAACTCAATGATATCAGTATCATATCATATCAGTTATTTCTGAGCGTTAGCTGCTCTCCTCGCTCGGTCACCTCAATCTCGCAGGTACATCATTTCAAGAGTCACGTTTTTATTTCCAGGCAGCTTGAGCTCACTAATTCCGTTCCCTTCCCTCCTTGAACAGGATACTCTGGTTAAGAGTTGCTGTTCTGAACTTTCCTTCTGGTCTGGCATGCTTCTCGTCAGGATTTGAAATATACTTTCTATAATGATGTCTTTTGTCTGTAGATGCGTTTAATTTTACAGATGTGCATCCGTAAGTTTTGGGGGATTCTAAAAATTCGTGAAATTGTTAAAGAAATTGTTAATCTTGTGGCCTTTCATTTAGAGTTATTTCAGCATTCAGGATGTGAGCTGCGCAACAGCAGACGCTCAGCAGACGCTCGTGGAGCCCAATCACTGGGCGATGGCTATCATCAGCATGCCTCACATATCTGCTCTGACTTTTCATTCATCTTAGCCGCCTAATGCTCATCTTCAAGGTAATCTAACTGCGAATACTGGTGGTGAATTCAAATCTCATTCAAGTCTCATTAAGCCCGCGTCCTGTCCTGTTCATTCCTTCTTGGTCACTCATTCATTTATGTGCATCATCCCTAAGCATCCTCTGTCATTTATCCTGTCATCCAGGCGTCCCGCCATGCAGTTGTCCTATCATCCTGTTCATTCCTTTATGGTCATTTATTCATGCATCTCTTGTCATTTATTCTGTCATGCAGGCGTCCTATCATTCTGTTTATTCTTTCATGGTCATTCATTTATTCATTCATGTGCATCCCCTATAAGCAACTTCTGTCATTCATCCTGTCAATTGTCTTGTCATTGGTTCTGTTGACAGGGCATCCTGTCCATTGTCCTCTCCTTTGTCCTGTCATTTGTTATGTCATATGCCATGTTTGTTCCCTGCATACTACTTGCCATGCTTCCTGCAATGTTCCCTTCTATGCTTCCTGCATGCTCCCTGTGTGTTCCCCGCGTTCTCTGCCATACTCCCCGCGTTCTCTGCCATACTCCCTGCGTTCTCTGCCATGCCCTCTGCCATGCCCTCTGCCATGCAGCCTGCCCTGAGATGCCCTCTGCCATGTTTCCTTCTATGCTCCTTTCCATGTTTCTTTCTATGCTCCTTTTCATGTTTCCTTCTATGCTCCTTTCCATGTTTCCTTCTATGCTCCTTGCCATGTTTCCTTCTATGCTCCTTGCCATGTTTCCTTCTACGCTCCTTGCCATGTTTCCTTCTACGCTCCTTGCCATGTTTCCTTCTATGTGGCCTGCAATGCCTCTGCCCTGCCATGCAGCCTGCCCTGCCATGTTCCCTGCGTTCTCTGCCATGCTCCCTGCCATGCGGCTTGCCCTGCCATGCCTCTGCCTGCCATGCGGCCTGCCCTGCAATGTTCCCTTCTATGCTCCCTGCCATGCTCCCTGTGTGTTCTCTGCAATACTCCCTGTGTGTTCCCTGCGTTCTCTGCCATACTCCCTGCGTTCTCTGCCATGCTCCCTGCCATATTCTATGACATGCTCCCTGTGTGTTCTCTGCCATGCTCCCTGTGTGTTCCCTCCCATGTCCCCTGCATGCTTCCTGCCTTGCTCCCTGCCATGATTATTCATTCATCACGTGCATCAGCCCCGAAACTAACCATTCATCTCACCTTCCACCTCTCCATCAACTTCACCACATCTTTCCATTCATCTCGTTAAATTTTGGTAAGCCTTTGCGGCAATGGCCCTCTTTGCTAAGCTTTCACATCTTTTCTCCCTCATTACTCATCCTTCTCCTTCTCTCTGCCTTCTGAACTTGCTGACGCTCTGGTCTGGACCTCGGCATTTTTTTGGGGGGAACATCTCTATTCTCATACATCTGCTTATCTACGTTAAAGTATAAATCAGCGTTTATGTTCCTGCCGAGGTCCGATCGCCAAAGTTTAAAATATTGTATCAAAAAATTCTTCTAATCGCTTTTCTCTCTTTGTGAGTCTTTAGTTTGAAATGAAGCTAAAGGCCGAAATACAACCGAAGAACTCTTGCTTACTTCCATTCAATCAGAGGCTTGTCCGCCTCCGATGGAGCAATTGCTTCGAGCCACACCTCCTCGAAGCCAATCATCATCCAGTGTTCACCTTAAACAGCAACTCCAAATCATCTCTCGGCCTACTTTTCAGCAAGCGCAAGAACCATTGCACTAATGTCGTATTTCGATTCAGACGTTCCCCTTTGCAAGCCTTCCAGTTCCAAGTATCATCCTGAGACTGACCATCTCTATTCTTGCACCTTACCATACACCTGACCTCATCTCCCATTCATCTCACTCAACTTTGGTAGGCCTTCGCGGCAACCGGCCCTGTTTTGGTAGGCCTTCGCGGCTCTTTTGCCTTCGCAGCACTTTTCCTCTTTAAAATCTAAAAATAGATAGGGTGTCTGCCTCACGGAACCAAACTGGGAGTTGGTTCCACAGGAGAGGAGCCTGATAGCTAAAGGATCTGCCTCCCATTCTACTTTTAGAGACTCTAGGAACCACCAGCAGACCTGCAGTCTGAGAGCGAAGTGCTCTGTTAGGAACATACGGGGTAATCAGAGCTCTGATATATGATGGAGCTTGATTATTAAGGGCTTTATACGTTAGAAGGAGAATTTTAAATTCTATTCTTGATTTAACAGGAAGCCAATGAAGGGAAGCTGAAATTGGAGAAATATGATCCCTCTTGTTGATTTTCATCAGAACTCTTGCCGCAGCATTTTGAATCAGCTGAAGACTTCGAACTGCATTGTGTGGACTTCCTGATAGTAAAGACTTACAATAGTCCAGCCTTGAAGTAACAAATGCATGGACTAGTTTTTTCAGCATCACTCCTGGACAGAATGTTTCTAATTTTGGCGATATTCCGGAGGTGGAAAAAGGAAACTCTGGAAACCTGTTTAATATGGGATTTAAATGACATGTCTTGGTCGAAAACAACACCAAGATTTTTAACTTTATTACCAGAGGCCAAGTTAATGCCATCCAGATTAAGTGATTGATTAAGAACTTTATTTTTTGAAGACTCTGCCCCAAAGATTCTGACAGACTTCTGTCTTGTCAGAATTTAAATGCAGGAAAGTCTCATGTCTTTCGACCATGCAGACGCACCAGCCTCGACCTCGGCAATTTTTTGGGGGAAATATCCCTATTCTCATACGCCTGCTTATGCATATTGAAGTATAATCAGCGTGAATTTTTCCTGCCGAGGTCTGAGCGCCAAACTCTTAAAATATTGTATCAATAAAATTCTTCTAATTGCCTTTTCTTCTGTGTGAGTTTTTTCAGATTGAAATGGAGCTTAAGCGAAATTCAAACTGAAGAAACTCTATTGCCTACCTCCATCAATCAGAGACTCATCCGCCTCCGACGCAAGCCAATCAGCTTTGAACTGCTCCTCCTCAAAGCCAATCAGCATCCTGGGTTCATCTTAAAAGAACTCCACATCCTCGTCTCGGCCTTCTGCTCAGCGAGCAAGCAGTGGCTGGGCGTGGACCGGTTTCAACCCACCTCCATCCCCTTCTCCACCATCGTAGCAAGCTTCGCTTGGCTTTCCTACGGTCCTCCTTCAACCTCGTCCCTATCAGAGTGTAATTCCTCCTGGACTCTTATGGAATTCCCAGTCACTCCTTAAAACGGTCCGGCAGAAGACCACCATGCTGAGCCTGGTTCTGCCAGAGGTTTCTTCCCAAAGGGGAGTTTTTCCTCTCCACAGTTGCTTCATGCTTGCTCATCATGGACAGTTCATGCAAACATGTGTTTATCAAATTGGACATCAAGCTCAAACAGATCATATGGACTGAACAAACTTTATTTATCTCCACTCCACCACCAGTTTCAGACCTGGGGGGAAATATCCCTATTCTCATACGCCTGCTTATGCATATTGAAGTACAATTCAGCGTGAATTTTTCCTGCCGAGGTCTGAGCGCCAAACTCTTAAAATATTGTATCAATAAAATTCTCTAATTGCCTTTCTTTCTGTGTAAAATTTTCAGATTGAAATAAAATGATTACATTCACATTTTCTAACAGAGACGTTAGTTTATGACAATCAAAAAACCTGGCTACAGCAGGAACGTTGTGTTAGTGTAAATGTGTCAACTTCTTCTAATTATTCAAATCTTCACATTCCTTGAAATACTGGTGAGCAGGCATCTTTCATTTATACTTATTGATTATTCCCAGGCAATTAATATCTACAATTCTTTCAATATTTATCCCTTAGTTTCTCTCGTCAAGTTGCAAAGCACTAAAACCACTTCTGTTTGTTGTTTTGTATCGTCATCCAGGCTCTTAGTCTCAATTTCTAACTCAGCTCCCAGACTTCTTATCTGATTTATTGTAAGTACTGCTAAGGTCATTATAGTGTGGGTTTTCACATCCATGACGGCATTGAAAGCCATCGCCTAAATGTAGCTTTTAATGCTATCTTGGACTTAATTAGCTTTGCACAAAATAACAGCAGCCTTCCCATGTTGTCTTCATACTTGGGACCATATGCTAACATTTTCAATTCAGTTCAGTTCAATTTCATGTATAGAGTGCAAATTCAGAACACATGTCATCTCAAGGCATTTTACAAAGTCTAGTCAATCAAATCCTACAGACAGATTTGTTAGGTTTTCTTTCTAAGGAAAAACACAGCAGATTGCATCGAGTCATTGACTTGCAGCATTAATTTCTGCTGGATGAGGATGTAGCCACAGTGGCATATGGCATTGAGTGTGAAAAACTAACAGTATTTCCCCACAACCACATTTTAATAACCTTTGAGTTTAATCTAACCAGTACACTGACCCTGAGAGAATAATTCAGTATAGTATTGGATAAAGAATCTATCCCCTGGTTAAATTCCCCCAGCATCCCAAAACAACACAGCACAGGGCAGCAACTTAATTTCTAAAAGGGATGTTCTTGGTCATAGTGTAAACTCTGCATTGCATTGTTGCATAAGCAATGTAGCCCCCTTGAAGAAGAAAATATGTGTTCATAAGAGGCTGTTTTCCTGGTTTCAATTCAGAGCTGTGTACATTGAAGAACTTTGATAAGAATTGGAGAGACAAGAGCACTCTGGAAAAAAATTGTAGAAAAAGATCCTTCTGCAAGCTAGAGTAGAACAGTGTATTTTTTTTTGATATTAAGACCATAAGGTAATCGAAGTTTTGTTTTAGACACTTGCCAAATTAAATTACACAGAATCATAGCTGAATCATGCATTTCCTCAGACCTTAGAAGTAATGACGTTGTGGAATTATT
>NW_023397411.1:0-33449 GCF_011125445.2 Fundulus heteroclitus | reverse complement strand
GTAGTCTCTTTGGGCCTGGTGGGGGCTCCATGAAGCCTAAATCCTTGAGCTAGGGGTTGGGATCTTTGGTCAGGCTCATCCCAGAGGGCTGATTTTCACAAAATGTCATTCAGGGGGTGACAGTGAGTGGATTCTGTGAGTTTGGTGTCGCTGGAGCGTTTCGTCTTGGCATGACAGGGGCAGGAAGGGGTGGAAAAAATGAGCAAAAATGAAACTTTGACACCTCATAACTCTGAGACGTTTGGTTTAATCTGGCCCAAATTTGCTATGCAGCTTCCTGTGGTAGGGTGCTACAAACCTGGAAGAGCCTATCTCTCAAAGACCTTCCATCTGTTAGTTGTTTTGGACCGGTTATTAGGTTTGACGGCACAGCACGGCTTTCTCTCGGCCCCTGGGGCAGATAGGGACCCCGAATTACCAGGGCCTTGCTCTACTTCACACCCTAGAAACCGTGCGGTTGTGATATCTCCCAAGTTAAGTAGAATCTTTACTGGTGTCTCTTTGGGCCTGGTGGGGCTCCATGAGCCTAAATCCTTTGATGCTAGGGTTGGGGATCTTTGGTCAGGCTCATACCCAGGAGGGCTGATTTTCACACATGTCCTTCAGGGGGTGACAGCTGAGTGGATTTCTGGTGAGTTTGGTGTCGCTGGAGCCGTTTCCGTCTTGGCATTGACAGGGGCAGGGAAGGGTGGAAAAAATGAGCAAAAATGAAAACTTTTGACACCTCATAACTCTGAGACAGTTGGTCCTTAATTCTGGCCCAAACTTTGCTATGCCAAGCTTCCTGTTGGTAAGTTCGCTACACAAACCTGGCAAGAGCCCCAATCTCTCAAAAGGACCTTCCATCTTTTAGTTTGTTTTTGGACCGGTTATTAGTTTGAACGGCACAGCACGGCTTTCTCTCGCCGCCCCCCCCCACCCCTGGGGCAGATCGGGACCCCGAATTACCAGGGCCTCTCTACTCACCACCCTAGAAACCGTGCGTTTGATATCTCCAGTTAAGTAGAGATCTTTACTGGTGTCTCTTTGGGCCTGGTGGGGCTCCATGAAGCCTAAATCCTTGAGCTAGGGTTGGGATCTTTGGTCAGGCTCATCCCAGAGGGCTGATTTTCACAATGTCATTCAGGGGGTGACAGTGAGTGGATTCTGTGAGTTTGGTGTCGCTGGAGCGTTTCGTCTTGGCATGACAGGGGGCAGGAAGGGGTGGAAAAATGAGCAAAATGAAACTTTGACACCTCATAACTCTGAGACGTTTGGTTTAATCTTGGCCCAAATTGCTATGCAGCTTCCTGTGGTAAGGTGCTACAAACCTGGAAGAGCCCATCTCTCAAAGACCTTCCATCTGTTAGTTGTTTTTGGACCGGTTATTAGGTTTGACGGCACAGCAGCACGGCTTTCTCTCGGCCCCTGGGCAGATAGGGACCCGAATTACCAGGGCCTCTGCTCTACTCACACCCTAGAAACCGTGCGGTTTGATATCTCCAAGTTAAGTAGAATCTTTACTGGTGTCTCTTTGGGCCTGGTGGGGCTCCATGAAGCCTAAATCCTTGAGCTAGGGTTGGGATCTTTGGTCAGGCTCATCCCAGAGGGCTGATTTTCACAAATGTCATTCAGGGGGTGACAGTGAGTGGATTCTGTGAGTTTGGTGTCCGCTGGAGCGTTTCGTCTTGGCATGACAGGGCAGGAAGGGGGTGGAAAAATGAGCAAAAATGAAACTTTGACACCTCATAACTCTGAGACGTTTGAGTTTAAATCTGGCCCAAATTTGCTATGCAGCTTCCTTTGGTAAGGTGCTACAAACCTGGAAGAGCCCATCTCTCAAAGACCTTCCAATCTGTTAGTTGTTTTTGGACCGGTTATTAGGTTTGACGGCACAGCACGGCTTCCTCTCGGCCCCTGGGGCAGATAGGGACCCCGAATTACCAGGGCCTTCTCTACTCACACCCTAGAAACCGTGCGGTTTGATATCTCCAAGTTAAGTAGAATCTTTACTGGTGTCCTCTTTGGGCCGGGTGGGGCTCCATGAAGCCTAAATCCTTGAGCTAGGGTTGGGATCTTTGGGTCAGGCTCATCCCAGAGGGCTGATTTTCACAAATGTCATTCAGGGGGTGACAGTGAGTGGATTCTGTGAGTTTGTTGTCGCTGGAGCGTTTCGTCTTGGCATGACAGGGGCAGAAGGGGTGGAAAAATGAGCAAAAAATGAAACTTTGACACCTCATAACTCTGAGACGTTTGGTTTAATCTGGCCCAAATTTGCTATGCAAGCTTCCTGTGTAAGGTGCTACAAACCTGGAAGAGCCCATCTCTCAAAGACCTTCCATCTGTTAGTTGTTTTTGGACCGGTTATTAGGTTTGACGGCACAGCACGGCTTTCTCTCGGCCCCTGGGGCAGATAGGGACCCACGAATTACCAGGCCTGCTCTACTCACACCCTAGAAACCGTGCGGTTTGATATCTCCAAGTTAAGTAGAATCTTACTGGTGTCTCTTTGGGCCTGGTGGGGCTCCATGAAGCCTAATAATCCTTGAGCTAGGGTTGGGATCTTTGGTCAGGCTCATCCCAGAGGGGGCTGATTTTCACAAATGTCATTCAGGGGGTGACAGTGAGTGGATTCTGTGAGTTTGGTGTCGCTGGAGCGTGTCGTCTTGGCATGACAGGGGCAGGAAGGGGTGGAAAATGAGCAAAAATGAAACTTTGACACCTCATAACTCTGAGACGTTTGGTTTAATCTGGCCCAAATTTGCTATGCAGCTTCCTGTGGTAAGGTGCTACAAACCTGGAAGAGCCCTATCTCTCAAGACCTTCCATCTGTTAGTTGGTTTTGGACCGGTTATTAGGTTTGACGGCACAGCAACGGCTTTCTCTCTCGGCCCCTGGGGCAGATAGGACCCCGAATTACCAGGGCCTTGCTCTACTCACAAAAACACCTAGAAACCGTGCGGTTTGATATCTCCAAGTTAAGTAGAATCTTTACTGGTGTCTCTTGGGCCTGGTGGGGCTCCATGAAGCCTAAATCCTTGAGCTAGGGTTGGGATCTTTGGTCAGGCTCATCCCAGAGGGCTGATTTTCACAAATGTCATTCAGGGGGTGACAGTGAGTGGATTCTGTGAGTTTGGTGTCGCTGGAGCGTTTCGTCTTGGCATGACAGGGGCAGGAAGGGGTGGAAAAATGAGCAAAAATGAAACTTGACACCTCATAACTCTGAGACGTTTGGTTTAATCTGGCCCAAATTTGCTATGCAGCTTCCTGTGGTAAGGGTGCTACAAACCTGGAAGAGCCTATCTCTCAAAGACCTTCCATCTGTTAGTTGTTTTTGGACCGGTTATTAGGTTTGACGGCACAGCACGGCTTTCTCTCGGCCCTGGGGCAGATAGGGACCCCGAATTACCAGGGCCTGCTCTACTCACACCCTAGAAACCGTGCGGTTTGATATCTCCAAGTTAAGTAGAATCTTTACTGGTGTCTCTTTGGGCCTGGTGGGGCTCCATGAAGCCTAAATCCTTGAGCTAGGGTTGGGATCTTTGGTCAGGCTCATCCCAGAGGGCTGATTTTCACAAATGTCATTCAGGGGGTGACAGTGAGTGGATTCTGTGAGTTTGGTGTCGCTGGAGCGTTTCCGTCTTGGCATGACAGGGGCAGGAAGGGTGGAAAAATGAGCAAAATGAAACTTTGACACCTCATAACTCTGAGACGTTTGGTTTAATCTGGCCCAAATTTGCTATGCAGCTTCCTGTGGTAAGGTGCTACAAACCTGGAAGAGCCCATCTCTCAAAGACCTTCCATCTGTTAGTTGTTTTTGGACCGGTTATTAGGTTTGACGGCACAGCACGGCTTTCTCTCGCCCCTGGGGCAGATAGGGACCCCGAATTACCAGGGCCTTCTCTACTTCACACCCTAGAAACCGTGCGGTTTGATATCTCCAAGTTAAGTAGAATCTTTACTGGTGTCTCTTTGGGCCTGGTGGGGCTCCATGAAGCCTAAATCCTTGAGCTAGGTTGGGATCTTTGGTCAGGCTCATCCCAGAGGGCTGATTTTCACAAATGTCATTCAGGGGGTGACAATGAGTGGATTCTGTGAGTTTGGTGTCGCTGGAGCGTTTCGTCTTGGCATGACAGGGGCAGGAAGGGGTGGAAAATGAGCAAAAATGAAACTTTGACACCTCATAACTCTGAGACGTTTGGTTTAATCTGGCCCAAATTTGCTATGCAGCTTCCTGTGGTAGGGTGCTACAAACCTGGAAGAGCCTATCTCTCAAAGACCTTCCATCTGTTAGTTGTTTTTTGGACCGGTTATTAGGTTTGACGGCACAGCACGGCTTTCTCTCGGCCCCTGGGGCAGATAGGGACCCCGAATTACCAGGGCCTGCTCTACTCACACCCTAGAAACCGTGCGGTTTGATATCTCCAAGTTAAGTAGAATCTTTACTGGTGTCTCTTTGGGCCTGGTGGGGCTCCATGAAGCCTAAATCCTTGAGCTAGGGTTGGGATCTTTGGTCAGGCTCATCCCAGAGGGCTGATTTTCACAAATGTCATTCAGGGGGTGACAGTGAGTGGATTCTGTGAGTTTGGTGTCGCTGGAGCGTTTCGTCTTGGCATGACAGGGGCAGGAAGGGGTGGAAAAATGAGCAAAAAATGAAACTTTGACACCTCATAACTCTGAGACGTTTGGTTTAATCTGGCCCAAATTTGCTATGCAGCTTCCTGTGGTAAGGTGCTACAAACCTGGAAGAGCCCATCTCTCAAAGACCTTCCATCTGTTAGTTGTTTTTGGACCGGTTATTAGGTTTGACGGCACAGCACGGCTTTCTCTCGGCCCCTGGGGCAGATAGGGACCCCGAATTACCAGGGCCTTCTCTACTCACACCCTAGAAACCGTGCGTTTGATATCTCCAAGTTAAGTAGAATCTTTACTGGTGTCTCTTTGGGCCTGGTGGGGCTCCATGAAGCCTAAATCCTTGAGCTAGGGTTGGGATCTTTGGTCAGGCTCATCCAGAGGGCTGATTTTCACAAATGTCATTCAGGGGGTGACAGTGAGTGGATTCTGTGAGTTTGGTGTCGCTGGAGCGTTTCGTCTTGGCATGACAGGGGCAGGAAGGGGTGGAAAAATGAGCAAAAATGAAACTTTGACACCTCATAACTCTGAGACGTTTGGTTTAATCTGGCCCAAATTTGCTATGCAGCTTCCTGTGGTAGGGTGCTACAAACCTGGAAGAGCCTATCTCTCAAAGACCTTCCATCTGTTAGTTGTTTTTGGACCGGTTATTAGGTTTGACGGCACAGCACGGCTTTCTCTCGGCCCCTGGGGCAGATAGGGGACCCCGAATTACCAGGGCCTCTGCTCTACTCACACCCTAGAAACCGTGCGGTTTGATATCTCCAAGTTAAGTAGAATCTTTACTGGTGTCTCTTTGGGCCTGGTGGGGCTCCATGAAGCCTAAATCCTTGAGCTAGGGTTGGGATCTTTGGTCAGGCTCATCCCAGAGGGCTGATTTTCACAAATGTCATTCAGGGGGTGACAGTGAGTGGATTCTGTGAGTTTGGTGTCGCTGGAGCGTTTCGTCTTGGCATGACAGGGGCAGGAAGGGGTGGAAAAAATGAGCAAAAATGAAACTTTGACACCTCATAACTCTGAGACGTTTGGTTTAATCTGGCCCAAATTTGCTATGCAGCTTCCTGTGGTAAGGTGCTACAAACCTGGAAGAGCCCATCTCTCAAAGACCTTCCATCTGTTAGTTGTTTTTGGACCGGTTATTAGGTTTGACGGCACAGCACGGCTTTCTCTCGGCCCCTGGGGCAGATAGGGACCCCGAATTACCAGGGCCTTCTCTACTCACACCCTAGAAACCGTGCGGTTTGATATCTCCAAGTTAAGTAGAATCTTTACTGGTGTCTCTTTGGGCCTGGTGGGGCTCCATGAAGCCTAAATCCTTGAGCTAGGGTTGGGATCTTTGGTCAGGCTCATCCCAGAGGGCTGATTTTCACAAATGTCATTCAGGGGGGTGACAGTGAGTGGATTCTGTGAGTTTGGTGTCGCTGGAGCGTTTCGTCTTGGCATGACAGGGGCAGGAAGGGGTGGAAAAATGAGCAAAAATGAAACTTTGACACCTCATAACTCTGAGACGTTTGGTTTAATCTGGCCCAAATTTGCTATGCAGCTTCCTGTGGTAAGGTGCTACAAACCTGGAAGAGCCCATCTCTCAAAGCCCTTCCATCTGTTAGTTGTTTTTGGACCGGTTATTAGGTTTTGACGGCACAGCACGGCTTTCTCTCGGCCCCTGGGGCAGATAGGGACCCCGAATTACCAGGGCCTTCTCTACTCACACCCTAGAAACCGTGCGGTTTGATATCTCCAAGTTAAGTAGAATCTTTACTGGTGTCTCTTTGGGCCTGGTGGGGCTCCATGAAGCCTAAATCCTTGAGCTAGGGTTGGGATCTTTGGTCAGGCTCATCCCAGAGGGCTGATTTTCACAAATGTCATTCAGGGGGTGACAGTGAGTGGATTCTGTGAGTTTGGTGTCGCTGGAGCGTTTCGTCTTGGCATGACAGGGGCAGGAAGGGGTGGAAAAAATGAGCAAAAATGAAACTTTGACACCTCATAACTCTGAGACGTTTGGTTTAATCTGGCCCAAATTTGCTATGCAGCTTCCTGTGGTAAGGGTGCTACAAACCTGGAAGAGCCTATCTCTCAAAGACCTTCCATCTGTTAGTTGTTTTTGGACCGGTTATTAGGTTTGACGGCACAGCACGGCTTTCTCTCGGCCCCTGGGGCAGATAGGGACCCCGAATTACCAGGGCCTGCTCTACTCACACCCTAGAAACCGTGCGGTTTGATATCTCCAAGTTAAGTAGAATCTTTACTGGTGTCTCTTTGGGCCTGGTGGGGCTCCATGAAGCCTAAATCCTTGAGCTAGGGTTGGGATCTTTGGTCAGGCTCATCCCAGAGGGCTGATTTTCACAAATGTCATTCAGGGGGTGACAGTGAGTGGATTCTGTGAGTTTGGTGTCGCTGGAGCGTTTCGTCTTGGCATGACAGGGGCAGGAAGGGGTGGAAAAATGAGCAAAAATGAAACTTTGACACCTCATAACTCTGAGACGTTTGGTTTAATCTGGCCCAAATTTGCTATGCAGCTTCCTGTGGTAAGGTGCTACAAACCTGGAAGAGCCCATCTCTCAAAGACCTTCCATCTGTTAGTTGTTTTTGGACCGGTTATTAGGTTTGACGGCACAGCACGGCTTTCTCTCGGCCCCTGGGGCAGATAGGGACCCCGAATTACCAGGGCCTTCTCTACTCACACCCTAGAAACCGTGCGGTTTGATATCTCCAAGTTAAGTAGAATCTTTACTGGTGTCTCTTTGGGCCTGGTGGGGCTCCATGAAGCCTAAATCCTTGAGCTAGGGTTGGGATCTTTGGTCAGGCTCATCCCAGAGGGCTGATTTTCACAAATGTCATTCAGGGGGTGACAGTGAGTGGATTCTGTGAGTTTGGTGTCGCTGGAGCGTTTCGTCTTGGCATGACAGGGGCAGGAAGGGGTGGAAAAATGAGCAAAAATGAAACTTTGACACCTCATAACTCTGAGACGTTTGGTTTAATCTGGCCCAAATTTGCTATGCAGCTTCCTGTGGTAAGGTGCTACAAACCTGGAAGAGCCTATCTCTCAAAGACCTTCCATCTGTTAGTTGTTTTTGGACCGGTTATTAGGTTTGACGGCACAGCACGGCTTTCTCTCGGCCCCTGGGGCAGATAGGGACCCCGAATTACCAGGGCCTGCTCTACTCACACCCTAGAAACCGTGCGGTTTGATATCTCCAAGTTAAGTAGAATCTTTACTGGTGTCTCTTTGGGCCTGGTGGGGCTCCATGAAGCCTAAATCCTTGAGCTAGGGTTGGGATCTTTGGTCAGGCTCATCCCAGAGGGCTGATTTTCACAAATGTCATTCAGGGGGTGACAGTGAGTGGATTCTGTGAGTTTGGTGTCGCTGGAGCGTTTCGTCTTGGCATGACAGGGGCAGGAAGGGGTGGAAAAATGAGCAAAAATGAAACTTGACACCTCATAACTCTGAGACGTTTGGTTTAATCTGGCCCAAATTTGCTATGCAGCTTCCTGTGGTAAGGTGCTACAAACCTGGAAGAGCCCATCTCTCAAAGACCTTCCATCTGTTAGTTGTTTTTGGACCCGGTTATTAGGTTTGACGGCACAGCACGGCTTTCTCTCGGCCCCTGGGGCAGATAGGGACCCCGAATTACCAGGGCCTTCTCTACTCACACCCTAGAAACCGTGCGGTTTGATATCTCCAAGTTAAGTAGAATCTTTACTGGTGTCTCTTTGGGCCTGGTGGGGCTCCATGAAGCCTAAATCCTTGAGCTAGGGTTGGGATCTTTGGTCAGGCTCATCCCAGAGGGCTGATTTTCACAAATGTCATTCAGGGGGTGACAGTGAGTGGATTCTGTGAGTTTGGTGTCGCTGGAGCGTTTCGTCTTGGCATGACAGGGGCAGGAAGGGGTGGAAAAAATGAGCAAAAATGAAACTTTGACACCTCATAACTCTGAGACGTTTGGTTTAATCTGGCCCAAATTTGCTATGCAGCTTCCTGTGGTAAGGTGCTACAAACCTGGAAGAGCCCATCTCTCAAAGACCTTCCATCTGTTAGTTGTTTTTGGACCGGTTATTAGGTTTGACGGCACAGCACGGCTTTCTCTCGGCCCCTGGGGCAGATAGGGACCCCGAATTACCAGGGCCTGCTCTACTCACACCCTAGAAACCGTGCGGTTTGATATCTCCAAGTTAAGTAGAATCTTTACTGGTGTCTCTTTGGGCCTGGTGGGGCTCCATGAAGCCTAAATCCTTGAGCTAGGGTTGGGATCTTTGGTCAGGCTCATCCCAGAGGGCTGATTTTCACAAATGTCATTCAGGGGGTGACAGTGAGTGGATTCTGTGAGTTTGGTGTCGCTGGAGCGTTTCGTCTTGGCATGACAGGGGCAGGAAGGGGTGGAAAAATGAGCAAAAATGAAACTTTGACACCTCATAACTCTGAGACGTTTGGTTTAATCTGGCCCAAATTTGCTATGCAGCTTCCTGTGGTAAGGTGCTACAAACCTGGAAGAGCCCATCTCTCAAAGACCTTCCATCTGTTAGTTGTTTTTGGACCGGTTATTAGGTTTGACGGCACAGCACGGCTTTCTCTCGGCCCCTGGGGCAGATAGGGACCCCGAATTACCAGGGCCTGCTCTACTCACACCCTAGAAACCGTGCGGTTTGATATCTCCAAGTTAAGTAGAATCTTTACTGGTGTCTCTTTGGGCCTGGTGGGGCTCCATGAAGCCTAAATCCTTGAGCTAGGGTTGGGATCTTTGGTCAGGCTCATCCCAGAGGGCTGATTTTCACAAATGTCATTCAGGGGGTGACAGTGAGTGGATTCTGTGAGTTTGGTGTCGCTGGAGCGTTTCGTCTTGGCATGACAGGGGCAGGAAGGGGTGGAAAAATGAGCAAAAATGAAACTTTGACACCTCATAACTCTGAGACGTTTGGTTTAATCTGGCCCAAATTTGCTATGCAGCTTCCTGTGGTAGGGTGCTACAAACCTGGAAGAGCCCATCTCTCAAAGACCTTCCATCTGTTAGTTGTTTTTGGACCGGTTATTAGGTTTGACGGCACAGCACGGCTTTCTCTCGGCCCCTGGGGCAGATAGGGACCCCGAATTACCAGGGCCTGCTCTACTCACACCCTAGAAACCGTGCGGTTTGATATCTCCAAGTTAAGTAGAATCTTTACTGGTGTCTCTTTGGGCCTGGTGGGGCTCCATGAAGCCTAAATCCTTGAGCTAGGGTTGGGATCTTTGGTCAGGCTCATCCCAGAGGGCTGATTTTCACAAATGTCATTCAGGGGGTGACAGTGAGTGGATTCTGTGAGTTTGGTGTCGCTGGAGCGTTTCGTCTTGGCATGACAGGGGCAGGAAGGGGTGGAAAAATGAGCAAAAATGAAACTTTGACACCTCATAACTCTGAGACGTTTGGTTTAATCTGGCCCAAATTTGCTATGCAGCTTCCTGTGGTAAGGTGCTACAAACCTGGAAGAGCCCATCTCTCAAAGACCTTCCATCTGTTAGTTGTTTTTGGACCGGTTATTAGGTTTGACGGCACAGCACGGCTTTCTCTCGGCCCCTGGGGCAGATAGGGACCCCGAATTACCAGGGCCTGCTCTACTCACACCCTAGAAACCGTGCGGTTTGATATCTCCAAGTTAAGTAGAATCTTTACTGGTGTCTCTTTGGGCCTGGTGGGGCTCCATGAAGCCTAAATCCTTGAGCTAGGGTTGGGATCTTTGGTCAGGCTCATCCCAGAGGGCTGATTTTCACAAATGTCATTCAGGGGGTGACAGTGAGTGGATTCTGTGAGTTTGGTGTCGCTGGAGCGTTTCGTCTTGGCATGACAGGGGCAGGAAGGGGTGGAAAAAATGAGCAAAAATGAAACTTTGACACCTCATAACTCTGAGACGTTTGGTTTAATCTGGCCCAAATTTGCTATGCAGCTTCCTGTGGTAAGGTGCTACAAACCTGGAAGAGCCCATCTCTCAAAGACCTTCCATCTGTTAGTTGTTTTTGGACCGGTTATTAGGTTTGACGGCACAGCACGGCTTTCTCTCGGCCCCTGGGGCAGATAGGGACCCCGAATTACCAGGGCCTTCTCTACTCACACCCTAGAAACCGTGCGGTTTGATATCTCCAAGTTAAGTAGAATCTTTACTGGTGTCTCTTTGGGCCTGGTGGGGCTCCATGAAGCCTAAATCCTTGAGCTAGGGTTGGGATCTTTGGTCAGGCTCATCCCAGAGGGCTGATTTTCACAAATGTCATTCAGGGGGTGACAGTGAGTGGATTCTGTGAGTTTGGTGTCGCTGGAGCGTTTCGTCTTGGCATGACAGGGGCAGGAAGGGGTGGAAAAATGAGCAAAAATGAAACTTTGACACCTCATAACTCTGAGACGTTTGGTTTAATCTGGCCCAAATTTGCTATGCAGCTTCCTGTGGTAAGGTGCTACAAACCTGGAAGAGCCCATCTCTCAAAGACCTTCCATCTGTTAGTTGTTTTTGGACCGGTTATTAGGTTTGACGGCACAGCACGGCTTTCTCTCGGCCCCTGGGGCAGATAGGGACCCCGAATTACCAGGGCCTGCTCTACTCACACCCTAGAAACCGTGCGGTTTGATATCTCCAAGTTAAGTAGAATCTTTACTGGTGTCTCTTTGGGCCTGGTGGGGCTCCATGAAGCCTAAATCCTTGAGCTAGGGTTGGGATCTTTGGTCAGGCTCATCCCAGAGGGCTGATTTTCACAAATGTCATTCAGGGGGTGACAGTGAGTGGATTCTGTGAGTTTGGTGTCGCTGGAGCGTTTCGTCTTGGCATGACAGGGGCAGGAAGGGGTGGAAAAATGAGCAAAAATGAAACTTTGACACCTCATAACTCTGAGACGTTTGGTTTAATCTGGCCCAAATTTGCTATGCAGCTTCCTGTGGTAGGGTGCTACAAACCTGGAAGGGTTAGGGTTAGGGTTAGGGTGTGGAGACTGAGCCTGTCTCCAGTTGGAGACAGGAGGGGCACTGTCCATCCTCCCATAGGGCTGACGCTCCCGTCCCCGAAATTTTTGCCGGGAGGAATTCCTCCCATAATGGACGGTGGTCCAGCCGGATCCACCGCGAAAAGCCATGTTTTGGCTGATTTTTTCCGGGTAGGCTTGGCTATTCTAAAACAATGAAACAAATGAAAAAAATAAAAAAATCAAAATAAAACTCCTCAAAATAAGTTTTTTTAATGTTTTTTTGAAAATTAATTTTTTTTATTGTTTTTTTAAATTTTTAATAGTTTTTAAATTTTTTAATTTTTTTAATTGATGAAAATAAGGAAATGTGCTCCGCCGCGACGTTTCGGTCCAAGCCGGACCTTCTTCAGGCAATTGGAGCACAAACAAAACAAACTGTGGTTTTAATGAGAGCTCTTACTGGAGATGTGTCTCGTATGACTGACCAAGCAAGAATGAAATACATTGCAAGCTGGCTCCCTTTTATACCCGCCCACTAGTTTTTGGTTGATTTTTTTAGAAACAGTTTTTTGATGTCATATTCCATTTTTAAGATGTCCTTTAGTGATGTAATGTTTTTAATGTAGTTTTTTACTCTTTTAATGTATCTTAATGTAGTTTTTTAGTGTTTTAACAAATTTTAATGTAGTTTTTTAATCTTTTAACGAATTTTAATGGTGTTTTTAAGAATTTTCATAGATTTTAATGGTGTTTTTTTAGGTTTTTAATTTTGATGGTGTTTTAAGGGTTAGGGAACCAAAGATATGACAGTTCCCCCCGAAGGGGGGAACTGGAATGCACTGGCCATCATGGTGTCGGTCAGCCACCAAGTCTCCCATCCCCAGTCGCCTTGGCTATCTAATAATAAAGTTTGTGTTAACAGGCCCCTTATATATTCCCCTTGTCAAGTCTGGTGTGTTCTGGTGTCTGTCTGTATGTTGTCTAGTCTCTATGTTGAGTTTTCTGTCTTTTATATGTGCTTGTCCTGAGCTTCTTTTTGTCTGATAATAAAGATCTTTTCTGTTTCTCTAATTTGTGCCTCTCTTGGCTTTCTTGTTCCTTTTTCTATGTTTATTTGTTTTTTCGGTTTCTCTAATTGCGTCTTTCTTGGCTTTTCTTATCCTTTTTTCCCAAATTACGGACGGTCTTGTCGACGACGTTTCGACTATTGTTATGTCTTCATCAGGTCTTGTTTCGTCCGTGTATTTTAATTGTCTGTCCTTCCTTCTTAAACGGTCTATTTATATATGCGGTAAGTATTTTTTCTTCTTTACAGGTTCGCATTTCTTTCAGGTAAGTATTTTTCTTTTACAGGTTTCTTTCAGGTAAGTATTTCTTTTTTCAGGTTTTTTCCAGGTAAGTATTTTCCTTCTTTTACAGGTTCACGTATTTTTTCAGGTAAGTATTTGTTCCCGGTAAGTATCCTTCCCCTAGACTTTCATGTCTCCTACTTCCTACCTTCCTTCCTTCCATCTAGCAAGCCCCCTTACCCACTTTTACTCCTGGTAGAAGGCGCCCCAAACGTTCTTTGTCCCTCCTGTCTTCTTTCCATTATGACTCTCACACAGCCATATGACCCTCTCACAGTCCTTTCTTCTTTGCACTCTGCATCCTTTCTTTTGTCTTTCTAATTTCCCCCGTTCTTCTTGCTAGATGGCCCCCACTGTCCTTTTCAGGTAAGTTTTGGTCTTCTTTTCAGGTTCAGGTAAGTATTCCTCTCTTCTTTTTCAGGTTTCTGTTCTTTTTCCAGGTAAGTATCCCCTAATTTTTCTTGGTTTTCTGTTCTTTAGTCCATTCCCCTTGGTTTCCAATTTGAATTTAAATATTCCCGCATTATCCTGTTCTTTATATACCCTCTGTTTTTAGATTTAATTTAACCCATAATTTCCTTTTTATTTTCCTGATTTTAGGTTTGTTATTAGGGATGTAGGTAGGGTTGGGGTTCGAACGGGTGTTCGGGGTTAGCTGGGGTTAGGGTTGTGGAATGGGGTAAGGGTCGGATTGCCTGCAGCCGCCAGAGAGACAGACCCAACCATCCATTCCCCAACGGGTGGCCCGGCCTTTGGGTTCAACAACCGGAAAACGTACCTCGCTTCTTCGCGGAAATCAATGGGGTCTTAGTCCTCTATGTGCCTCTCCTTGGGGCGTGGGATGCCCAGCTAACTGTCCGTATTATATGTCCCGGGGCCGGGTCCCCGTGGTTCCTGGAGGCGGGTCTGCCTCTCTCGCTGTCTTTCGAATCCGGGGTGGGGTAGGGTTTTCTAATTTCTGTTTTCTTTTATGCTGTGGCACCCCCTGTTCTGTTCTTTCTTCTCTGTTTTTCTATAATAAAGAAAATCTTTTCTTCTCTGTTTCTCTATTTCCCTTCTTTTCTTATTTTTACCTCTTCTAATTAGATTAGGCACCCCCTGTTTGCTTTCTATCTTTCCTTTAATTACATCTTCTTTGATTTTAAAGTGGGAATAGGGTTGGGTTTAGGCATGGGGCGAGGGTGGGGTTAGGGTAAGGGTCAGATACAGGGGTGGGGTTAGGAAAGGGAGACCCAGTGACTGCCGCTTGACCAGAGGCACGGGCAGGTTAGGGAACCAAAGATATGACAGTTCCCCCCGAAGGGGGGAACTGGAATGCACTGGCCATCATGGTGTCGGTCAGCCACCAAGTCTCCCATCCCCAGTCGCCTTGGCTATCTAATAATAAAGTTTGTGTTAACAGGCCCCTTATATATTCCCCTTGTCAAGTCTGGTGTGTTCTGGTGTCTGTCTGTATGTTGTCTAGTCTCTATGTTGAGTTTTCTGTCTTTTATATGTGCTTGTCCTGAGCTTCTTTTTGTCTGATAATAAAGATCTTTTCTGTTTCTCTAATTTGTGCCTCTCTTGGCTTTCTTGTTCCTTTTTCTATGTTTATTTGTTTTTTCGGTTTCTCTAATTGCGTCTTTCTTGGCTTTTCTTATCCTTTTTTCCCAAATTACGGACGGTCTTGTCGACGACGTTTCGACTATTGTTATGTCTTCATCAGGTCTTGTTTCGTCCGTGTATTTTAATTGTCTGTCCTTCCTTCTTAAACGGTCTATTTATATATGCGGTAAGTATTTTTTCTTCTTTACAGGTTCGCATTTCTTTCAGGTAAGTATTTTTCTTTTACAGGTTTCTTTCAGGTAAGTATTTCTTTTTTCAGGTTTTTTCCAGGTAAGTATTTTCCTTCTTTTACAGGTTCACGTATTTTTTCAGGTAAGTATTTGTTCCCGGTAAGTATCCTTCCCCTAGACTTTCATGTCTCCTACTTCCTACCTTCCTTCCTTCCATCTAGCAAGCCCCCTTACCCACTTTTACTCCTGGTAGAAGGCGCCCCAAACGTTCTTTGTCCCTCCTGTCTTCTTTCCATTATGACTCTCACACAGCCATATGACCCTCTCACAGTCCTTTCTTCTTTGCACTCTGCATCCTTTCTTTTGTCTTTCTAATTTCCCCCGTTCTTCTTGCTAGATGGCCCCCACTGTCCTTTTCAGGTAAGTTTTGGTCTTCTTTTCAGGTTCAGGTAAGTATTCCTCTCTTCTTTTTCAGGTTTCTGTTCTTTTTCCAGGTAAGTATCCCCTAATTTTTCTTGGTTTTCTGTTCTTTAGTCCATTCCCCTTGGTTTCCAATTTGAATTTAAATATTCCCGCATTATCCTGTTCTTTATATACCCTCTGTTTTTAGATTTAATTTAACCCATAATTTCCTTTTTATTTTCCTGATTTTAGGTTTGTTATTAGGGATGTAGGTAGGGTTGGGGTTCGAACGGGTGTTCGGGGTTAGCTGGGGTTAGGGTTGTGGAATGGGGTAAGGGTCGGATTGCCTGCAGCCGCCAGAGAGACAGACCCAACCATCCATTCCCCAACGGGTGGCCCGGCCTTTGGGTTCAACAACCGGAAAACGTACCTCGCTTCTTCGCGGAAATCAATGGGGTCTTAGTCCTCTATGTGCCTCTCCTTGGGGCGTGGGATGCCCAGCTAACTGTCCGTATTATATGTCCCGGGGCCGGGTCCCCGTGGTTCCTGGAGGCGGGTCTGCCTCTCTCGCTGTCTTTCGAATCCGGGGTGGGGTAGGGTTTTCTAATTTCTGTTTTCTTTTATGCTGTGGCACCCCCTGTTCTGTTCTTTCTTCTCTGTTTTTCTATAATAAAGAAAATCTTTTCTTCTCTGTTTCTCTATTTCCCTTCTTTTCTTATTTTTACCTCTTCTAATTAGATTAGGCACCCCCTGTTTGCTTTCTATCTTTCCTTTAATTACATCTTCTTTGATTTTAAAGTGGGAATAGGGTTGGGTTTAGGCATGGGGCGAGGGTGGGGTTAGGGTAAGGGTCAGATACAGGGGTGGGGTTAGGAAAGGGAGACCCAGTGACTGCCGCTTGACCAGAGGCACGGGCAGGTTAGGGAACCAAAGATATGACAGTTCCCCCCGAAGGGGGGAACTGGAATGCACTGGCCATCATGGTGTCGGTCAGCCACCAAGTCTCCCATCCCCAGTCGCCTTGGCTATCTAATAATAAAGTTTGTGTTAACAGGCCCCTTATATATTCCCCTTGTCAAGTCTGGTGTGTTCTGGTGTCTGTCTGTATGTTGTCTAGTCTCTATGTTGAGTTTTCTGTCTTTTATATGTGCTTGTCCTGAGCTTCTTTTTGTCTGATAATAAAGATCTTTTCTGTTTCTCTAATTTGTGCCTCTCTTGGCTTTCTTGTTCCTTTTTCTATGTTTATTTGTTTTTTCGGTTTCTCTAATTGCGTCTTTCTTGGCTTTTCTTATCCTTTTTTCCCAAATTACGGACGGTCTTGTCGACGACGTTTCGACTATTGTTATGTCTTCATCAGGTCTTGTTTCGTCCGTGTATTTTAATTGTCTGTCCTTCCTTCTTAAACGGTCTATTTATATATGCGGTAAGTATTTTTTCTTCTTTACAGGTTCGCATTTCTTTCAGGTAAGTATTTTTCTTTTACAGGTTTCTTTCAGGTAAGTATTTCTTTTTTCAGGTTTTTTCCAGGTAAGTATTTTCCTTCTTTTACAGGTTCACGTATTTTTTCAGGTAAGTATTTGTTCCCGGTAAGTATCCTTCCCCTAGACTTTCATGTCTCCTACTTCCTACCTTCCTTCCTTCCATCTAGCAAGCCCCCTTACCCACTTTTACTCCTGGTAGAAGGCGCCCCAAACGTTCTTTGTCCCTCCTGTCTTCTTTCCATTATGACTCTCACACAGCCATATGACCCTCTCACAGTCCTTTCTTCTTTGCACTCTGCATCCTTTCTTTTGTCTTTCTAATTTCCCCCGTTCTTCTTGCTAGATGGCCCCCACTGTCCTTTTCAGGTAAGTTTTGGTCTTCTTTTCAGGTTCAGGTAAGTATTCCTCTCTTCTTTTTCAGGTTTCTGTTCTTTTTCCAGGTAAGTATCCCCTAATTTTTCTTGGTTTTCTGTTCTTTAGTCCATTCCCCTTGGTTTCCAATTTGAATTTAAATATTCCCGCATTATCCTGTTCTTTATATACCCTCTGTTTTTAGATTTAATTTAACCCATAATTTCCTTTTTATTTTCCTGATTTTAGGTTTGTTATTAGGGATGTAGGTAGGGTTGGGGTTCGAACGGGTGTTCGGGGTTAGCTGGGGTTAGGGTTGTGGAATGGGGTAAGGGTCGGATTGCCTGCAGCCGCCAGAGAGACAGACCCAACCATCCATTCCCCAACGGGTGGCCCGGCCTTTGGGTTCAACAACCGGAAAACGTACCTCGCTTCTTCGCGGAAATCAATGGGGTCTTAGTCCTCTATGTGCCTCTCCTTGGGGCGTGGGATGCCCAGCTAACTGTCCGTATTATATGTCCCGGGGCCGGGTCCCCGTGGTTCCTGGAGGCGGGTCTGCCTCTCTCGCTGTCTTTCGAATCCGGGGTGGGGTAGGGTTTTCTAATTTCTGTTTTCTTTTATGCTGTGGCACCCCCTGTTCTGTTCTTTCTTCTCTGTTTTTCTATAATAAAGAAAATCTTTTCTTCTCTGTTTCTCTATTTCCCTTCTTTTCTTATTTTTACCTCTTCTAATTAGATTAGGCACCCCCTGTTTGCTTTCTATCTTTCCTTTAATTACATCTTCTTTGATTTTAAAGTGGGAATAGGGTTGGGTTTAGGCATGGGGCGAGGGTGGGGTTAGGGTAAGGGTCAGATACAGGGGTGGGGTTAGGAAAGGGAGACCCAGTGACTGCCGCTTGACCAGAGGCACGGGCAGGTTAGGGAACCAAAGATATGACAGTTCCCCCCGAAGGGGGGAACTGGAATGCACTGGCCATCATGGTGTCGGTCAGCCACCAAGTCTCCCATCCCCAGTCGCCTTGGCTATCTAATAATAAAGTTTGTGTTAACAGGCCCCTTATATATTCCCCTTGTCAAGTCTGGTGTGTTCTGGTGTCTGTCTGTATGTTGTCTAGTCTCTATGTTGAGTTTTCTGTCTTTTATATGTGCTTGTCCTGAGCTTCTTTTTGTCTGATAATAAAGATCTTTTCTGTTTCTCTAATTTGTGCCTCTCTTGGCTTTCTTGTTCCTTTTTCTATGTTTATTTGTTTTTTCGGTTTCTCTAATTGCGTCTTTCTTGGCTTTTCTTATCCTTTTTTCCCAAATTACGGACGGTCTTGTCGACGACGTTTCGACTATTGTTATGTCTTCATCAGGTCTTGTTTCGTCCGTGTATTTTAATTGTCTGTCCTTCCTTCTTAAACGGTCTATTTATATATGCGGTAAGTATTTTTTCTTCTTTACAGGTTCGCATTTCTTTCAGGTAAGTATTTTTCTTTTACAGGTTTCTTTCAGGTAAGTATTTCTTTTTTCAGGTTTTTTCCAGGTAAGTATTTTCCTTCTTTTACAGGTTCACGTATTTTTTCAGGTAAGTATTTGTTCCCGGTAAGTATCCTTCCCCTAGACTTTCATGTCTCCTACTTCCTACCTTCCTTCCTTCCATCTAGCAAGCCCCCTTACCCACTTTTACTCCTGGTAGAAGGCGCCCCAAACGTTCTTTGTCCCTCCTGTCTTCTTTCCATTATGACTCTCACACAGCCATATGACCCTCTCACAGTCCTTTCTTCTTTGCACTCTGCATCCTTTCTTTTGTCTTTCTAATTTCCCCCGTTCTTCTTGCTAGATGGCCCCCACTGTCCTTTTCAGGTAAGTTTTGGTCTTCTTTTCAGGTTCAGGTAAGTATTCCTCTCTTCTTTTTCAGGTTTCTGTTCTTTTTCCAGGTAAGTATCCCCTAATTTTTCTTGGTTTTCTGTTCTTTAGTCCATTCCCCTTGGTTTCCAATTTGAATTTAAATATTCCCGCATTATCCTGTTCTTTATATACCCTCTGTTTTTAGATTTAATTTAACCCATAATTTCCTTTTTATTTTCCTGATTTTAGGTTTGTTATTAGGGATGTAGGTAGGGTTGGGGTTCGAACGGGTGTTCGGGGTTAGCTGGGGTTAGGGTTGTGGAATGGGGTAAGGGTCGGATTGCCTGCAGCCGCCAGAGAGACAGACCCAACCATCCATTCCCCAACGGGTGGCCCGGCCTTTGGGTTCAACAACCGGAAAACGTACCTCGCTTCTTCGCGGAAATCAATGGGGTCTTAGTCCTCTATGTGCCTCTCCTTGGGGCGTGGGATGCCCAGCTAACTGTCCGTATTATATGTCCCGGGGCCGGGTCCCCGTGGTTCCTGGAGGCGGGTCTGCCTCTCTCGCTGTCTTTCGAATCCGGGGTGGGGTAGGGTTTTCTAATTTCTGTTTTCTTTTATGCTGTGGCACCCCCTGTTCTGTTCTTTCTTCTCTGTTTTTCTATAATAAAGAAAATCTTTTCTTCTCTGTTTCTCTATTTCCCTTCTTTTCTTATTTTTACCTCTTCTAATTAGATTAGGCACCCCCTGTTTGCTTTCTATCTTTCCTTTAATTACATCTTCTTTGATTTTAAAGTGGGAATAGGGTTGGGTTTAGGCATGGGGCGAGGGTGGGGTTAGGGTAAGGGTCAGATACAGGGGTGGGGTTAGGAAAGGGAGACCCAGTGACTGCCGCTTGACCAGAGGCACGGGCAGGTTAGGGAACCAAAGATATGACAGTTCCCCCCGAAGGGGGGAACTGGAATGCACTGGCCATCATGGTGTCGGTCAGCCACCAAGTCTCCCATCCCCAGTCGCCTTGGCTATCTAATAATAAAGTTTGTGTTAACAGGCCCCTTATATATTCCCCTTGTCAAGTCTGGTGTGTTCTGGTGTCTGTCTGTATGTTGTCTAGTCTCTATGTTGAGTTTTCTGTCTTTTATATGTGCTTGTCCTGAGCTTCTTTTTGTCTGATAATAAAGATCTTTTCTGTTTCTCTAATTTGTGCCTCTCTTGGCTTTCTTGTTCCTTTTTCTATGTTTATTTGTTTTTTCGGTTTCTCTAATTGCGTCTTTCTTGGCTTTTCTTATCCTTTTTTCCCAAATTACGGACGGTCTTGTCGACGACGTTTCGACTATTGTTATGTCTTCATCAGGTCTTGTTTCGTCCGTGTATTTTAATTGTCTGTCCTTCCTTCTTAAACGGTCTATTTATATATGCGGTAAGTATTTTTTCTTCTTTACAGGTTCGCATTTCTTTCAGGTAAGTATTTTTCTTTTACAGGTTTCTTTCAGGTAAGTATTTCTTTTTTCAGGTTTTTTCCAGGTAAGTATTTTCCTTCTTTTACAGGTTCACGTATTTTTTCAGGTAAGTATTTGTTCCCGGTAAGTATCCTTCCCCTAGACTTTCATGTCTCCTACTTCCTACCTTCCTTCCTTCCATCTAGCAAGCCCCCTTACCCACTTTTACTCCTGGTAGAAGGCGCCCCAAACGTTCTTTGTCCCTCCTGTCTTCTTTCCATTATGACTCTCACACAGCCATATGACCCTCTCACAGTCCTTTCTTCTTTGCACTCTGCATCCTTTCTTTTGTCTTTCTAATTTCCCCCGTTCTTCTTGCTAGATGGCCCCCACTGTCCTTTTCAGGTAAGTTTTGGTCTTCTTTTCAGGTTCAGGTAAGTATTCCTCTCTTCTTTTTCAGGTTTCTGTTCTTTTTCCAGGTAAGTATCCCCTAATTTTTCTTGGTTTTCTGTTCTTTAGTCCATTCCCCTTGGTTTCCAATTTGAATTTAAATATTCCCGCATTATCCTGTTCTTTATATACCCTCTGTTTTTAGATTTAATTTAACCCATAATTTCCTTTTTATTTTCCTGATTTTAGGTTTGTTATTAGGGATGTAGGTAGGGTTGGGGTTCGAACGGGTGTTCGGGGTTAGCTGGGGTTAGGGTTGTGGAATGGGGTAAGGGTCGGATTGCCTGCAGCCGCCAGAGAGACAGACCCAACCATCCATTCCCCAACGGGTGGCCCGGCCTTTGGGTTCAACAACCGGAAAACGTACCTCGCTTCTTCGCGGAAATCAATGGGGTCTTAGTCCTCTATGTGCCTCTCCTTGGGGCGTGGGATGCCCAGCTAACTGTCCGTATTATATGTCCCGGGGCCGGGTCCCCGTGGTTCCTGGAGGCGGGTCTGCCTCTCTCGCTGTCTTTCGAATCCGGGGTGGGGTAGGGTTTTCTAATTTCTGTTTTCTTTTATGCTGTGGCACCCCCTGTTCTGTTCTTTCTTCTCTGTTTTTCTATAATAAAGAAAATCTTTTCTTCTCTGTTTCTCTATTTCCCTTCTTTTCTTATTTTTACCTCTTCTAATTAGATTAGGCACCCCCTGTTTGCTTTCTATCTTTCCTTTAATTACATCTTCTTTGATTTTAAAGTGGGAATAGGGTTGGGTTTAGGCATGGGGCGAGGGTGGGGTTAGGGTAAGGGTCAGATACAGGGGTGGGGTTAGGAAAGGGAGACCCAGTGACTGCCGCTTGACCAGAGGCACGGGCAGGTTAGGGAACCAAAGATATGACAGTTCCCCCCGAAGGGGGGAACTGGAATGCACTGGCCATCATGGTGTCGGTCAGCCACCAAGTCTCCCATCCCCAGTCGCCTTGGCTATCTAATAATAAAGTTTGTGTTAACAGGCCCCTTATATATTCCCCTTGTCAAGTCTGGTGTGTTCTGGTGTCTGTCTGTATGTTGTCTAGTCTCTATGTTGAGTTTTCTGTCTTTTATATGTGCTTGTCCTGAGCTTCTTTTTGTCTGATAATAAAGATCTTTTCTGTTTCTCTAATTTGTGCCTCTCTTGGCTTTCTTGTTCCTTTTTCTATGTTTATTTGTTTTTTCGGTTTCTCTAATTGCGTCTTTCTTGGCTTTTCTTATCCTTTTTTCCCAAATTACGGACGGTCTTGTCGACGACGTTTCGACTATTGTTATGTCTTCATCAGGTCTTGTTTCGTCCGTGTATTTTAATTGTCTGTCCTTCCTTCTTAAACGGTCTATTTATATATGCGGTAAGTATTTTTTCTTCTTTACAGGTTCGCATTTCTTTCAGGTAAGTATTTTTCTTTTACAGGTTTCTTTCAGGTAAGTATTTCTTTTTTCAGGTTTTTTCCAGGTAAGTATTTTCCTTCTTTTACAGGTTCACGTATTTTTTCAGGTAAGTATTTGTTCCCGGTAAGTATCCTTCCCCTAGACTTTCATGTCTCCTACTTCCTACCTTCCTTCCTTCCATCTAGCAAGCCCCCTTACCCACTTTTACTCCTGGTAGAAGGCGCCCCAAACGTTCTTTGTCCCTCCTGTCTTCTTTCCATTATGACTCTCACACAGCCATATGACCCTCTCACAGTCCTTTCTTCTTTGCACTCTGCATCCTTTCTTTTGTCTTTCTAATTTCCCCCGTTCTTCTTGCTAGATGGCCCCCACTGTCCTTTTCAGGTAAGTTTTGGTCTTCTTTTCAGGTTCAGGTAAGTATTCCTCTCTTCTTTTTCAGGTTTCTGTTCTTTTTCCAGGTAAGTATCCCCTAATTTTTCTTGGTTTTCTGTTCTTTAGTCCATTCCCCTTGGTTTCCAATTTGAATTTAAATATTCCCGCATTATCCTGTTCTTTATATACCCTCTGTTTTTAGATTTAATTTAACCCATAATTTCCTTTTTATTTTCCTGATTTTAGGTTTGTTATTAGGGATGTAGGTAGGGTTGGGGTTCGAACGGGTGTTCGGGGTTAGCTGGGGTTAGGGTTGTGGAATGGGGTAAGGGTCGGATTGCCTGCAGCCGCCAGAGAGACAGACCCAACCATCCATTCCCCAACGGGTGGCCCGGCCTTTGGGTTCAACAACCGGAAAACGTACCTCGCTTCTTCGCGGAAATCAATGGGGTCTTAGTCCTCTATGTGCCTCTCCTTGGGGCGTGGGATGCCCAGCTAACTGTCCGTATTATATGTCCCGGGGCCGGGTCCCCGTGGTTCCTGGAGGCGGGTCTGCCTCTCTCGCTGTCTTTCGAATCCGGGGTGGGGTAGGGTTTTCTAATTTCTGTTTTCTTTTATGCTGTGGCACCCCCTGTTCTGTTCTTTCTTCTCTGTTTTTCTATAATAAAGAAAATCTTTTCTTCTCTGTTTCTCTATTTCCCTTCTTTTCTTATTTTTACCTCTTCTAATTAGATTAGGCACCCCCTGTTTGCTTTCTATCTTTCCTTTAATTACATCTTCTTTGATTTTAAAGTGGGAATAGGGTTGGGTTTAGGCATGGGGCGAGGGTGGGGTTAGGGTAAGGGTCAGATACAGGGGTGGGGTTAGGAAAGGGAGACCCAGTGACTGCCGCTTGACCAGAGGCACGGGCAGGTTAGGGAACCAAAGATATGACAGTTCCCCCCGAAGGGGGGAACTGGAATGCACTGGCCATCATGGTGTCGGTCAGCCACCAAGTCTCCCATCCCCAGTCGCCTTGGCTATCTAATAATAAAGTTTGTGTTAACAGGCCCCTTATATATTCCCCTTGTCAAGTCTGGTGTGTTCTGGTGTCTGTCTGTATGTTGTCTAGTCTCTATGTTGAGTTTTCTGTCTTTTATATGTGCTTGTCCTGAGCTTCTTTTTGTCTGATAATAAAGATCTTTTCTGTTTCTCTAATTTGTGCCTCTCTTGGCTTTCTTGTTCCTTTTTCTATGTTTATTTGTTTTTTCGGTTTCTCTAATTGCGTCTTTCTTGGCTTTTCTTATCCTTTTTTCCCAAATTACGGACGGTCTTGTCGACGACGTTTCGACTATTGTTATGTCTTCATCAGGTCTTGTTTCGTCCGTGTATTTTAATTGTCTGTCCTTCCTTCTTAAACGGTCTATTTATATATGCGGTAAGTATTTTTTCTTCTTTACAGGTTCGCATTTCTTTCAGGTAAGTATTTTTCTTTTACAGGTTTCTTTCAGGTAAGTATTTCTTTTTTCAGGTTTTTTCCAGGTAAGTATTTTCCTTCTTTTACAGGTTCACGTATTTTTTCAGGTAAGTATTTGTTCCCGGTAAGTATCCTTCCCCTAGACTTTCATGTCTCCTACTTCCTACCTTCCTTCCTTCCATCTAGCAAGCCCCCTTACCCACTTTTACTCCTGGTAGAAGGCGCCCCAAACGTTCTTTGTCCCTCCTGTCTTCTTTCCATTATGACTCTCACACAGCCATATGACCCTCTCACAGTCCTTTCTTCTTTGCACTCTGCATCCTTTCTTTTGTCTTTCTAATTTCCCCCGTTCTTCTTGCTAGATGGCCCCCACTGTCCTTTTCAGGTAAGTTTTGGTCTTCTTTTCAGGTTCAGGTAAGTATTCCTCTCTTCTTTTTCAGGTTTCTGTTCTTTTTCCAGGTAAGTATCCCCTAATTTTTCTTGGTTTTCTGTTCTTTAGTCCATTCCCCTTGGTTTCCAATTTGAATTTAAATATTCCCGCATTATCCTGTTCTTTATATACCCTCTGTTTTTAGATTTAATTTAACCCATAATTTCCTTTTTATTTTCCTGATTTTAGGTTTGTTATTAGGGATGTAGGTAGGGTTGGGGTTCGAACGGGTGTTCGGGGTTAGCTGGGGTTAGGGTTGTGGAATGGGGTAAGGGTCGGATTGCCTGCAGCCGCCAGAGAGACAGACCCAACCATCCATTCCCCAACGGGTGGCCCGGCCTTTGGGTTCAACAACCGGAAAACGTACCTCGCTTCTTCGCGGAAATCAATGGGGTCTTAGTCCTCTATGTGCCTCTCCTTGGGGCGTGGGATGCCCAGCTAACTGTCCGTATTATATGTCCCGGGGCCGGGTCCCCGTGGTTCCTGGAGGCGGGTCTGCCTCTCTCGCTGTCTTTCGAATCCGGGGTGGGGTAGGGTTTTCTAATTTCTGTTTTCTTTTATGCTGTGGCACCCCCTGTTCTGTTCTTTCTTCTCTGTTTTTCTATAATAAAGAAAATCTTTTCTTCTCTGTTTCTCTATTTCCCTTCTTTTCTTATTTTTACCTCTTCTAATTAGATTAGGCACCCCCTGTTTGCTTTCTATCTTTCCTTTAATTACATCTTCTTTGATTTTAAAGTGGGAATAGGGTTGGGTTTAGGCATGGGGCGAGGGTGGGGTTAGGGTAAGGGTCAGATACAGGGGTGGGGTTAGGAAAGGGAGACCCAGTGACTGCCGCTTGACCAGAGGCACGGGCAGGTTAGGGAACCAAAGATATGACAGTTCCCCCCGAAGGGGGGAACTGGAATGCACTGGCCATCATGGTGTCGGTCAGCCACCAAGTCTCCCATCCCCAGTCGCCTTGGCTATCTAATAATAAAGTTTGTGTTAACAGGCCCCTTATATATTCCCCTTGTCAAGTCTGGTGTGTTCTGGTGTCTGTCTGTATGTTGTCTAGTCTCTATGTTGAGTTTTCTGTCTTTTATATGTGCTTGTCCTGAGCTTCTTTTTGTCTGATAATAAAGATCTTTTCTGTTTCTCTAATTTGTGCCTCTCTTGGCTTTCTTGTTCCTTTTTCTATGTTTATTTGTTTTTTCGGTTTCTCTAATTGCGTCTTTCTTGGCTTTTCTTATCCTTTTTTCCCAAATTACGGACGGTCTTGTCGACGACGTTTCGACTATTGTTATGTCTTCATCAGGTCTTGTTTCGTCCGTGTATTTTAATTGTCTGTCCTTCCTTCTTAAACGGTCTATTTATATATGCGGTAAGTATTTTTTCTTCTTTACAGGTTCGCATTTCTTTCAGGTAAGTATTTTTCTTTTACAGGTTTCTTTCAGGTAAGTATTTCTTTTTTCAGGTTTTTTCCAGGTAAGTATTTTCCTTCTTTTACAGGTTCACGTATTTTTTCAGGTAAGTATTTGTTCCCGGTAAGTATCCTTCCCCTAGACTTTCATGTCTCCTACTTCCTACCTTCCTTCCTTCCATCTAGCAAGCCCCCTTACCCACTTTTACTCCTGGTAGAAGGCGCCCCAAACGTTCTTTGTCCCTCCTGTCTTCTTTCCATTATGACTCTCACACAGCCATATGACCCTCTCACAGTCCTTTCTTCTTTGCACTCTGCATCCTTTCTTTTGTCTTTCTAATTTCCCCCGTTCTTCTTGCTAGATGGCCCCCACTGTCCTTTTCAGGTAAGTTTTGGTCTTCTTTTCAGGTTCAGGTAAGTATTCCTCTCTTCTTTTTCAGGTTTCTGTTCTTTTTCCAGGTAAGTATCCCCTAATTTTTCTTGGTTTTCTGTTCTTTAGTCCATTCCCCTTGGTTTCCAATTTGAATTTAAATATTCCCGCATTATCCTGTTCTTTATATACCCTCTGTTTTTAGATTTAATTTAACCCATAATTTCCTTTTTATTTTCCTGATTTTAGGTTTGTTATTAGGGATGTAGGTAGGGTTGGGGTTCGAACGGGTGTTCGGGGTTAGCTGGGGTTAGGGTTGTGGAATGGGGTAAGGGTCGGATTGCCTGCAGCCGCCAGAGAGACAGACCCAACCATCCATTCCCCAACGGGTGGCCCGGCCTTTGGGTTCAACAACCGGAAAACGTACCTCGCTTCTTCGCGGAAATCAATGGGGTCTTAGTCCTCTATGTGCCTCTCCTTGGGGCGTGGGATGCCCAGCTAACTGTCCGTATTATATGTCCCGGGGCCGGGTCCCCGTGGTTCCTGGAGGCGGGTCTGCCTCTCTCGCTGTCTTTCGAATCCGGGGTGGGGTAGGGTTTTCTAATTTCTGTTTTCTTTTATGCTGTGGCACCCCCTGTTCTGTTCTTTCTTCTCTGTTTTTCTATAATAAAGAAAATCTTTTCTTCTCTGTTTCTCTATTTCCCTTCTTTTCTTATTTTTACCTCTTCTAATTAGATTAGGCACCCCCTGTTTGCTTTCTATCTTTCCTTTAATTACATCTTCTTTGATTTTAAAGTGGGAATAGGGTTGGGTTTAGGCATGGGGCGAGGGTGGGGTTAGGGTAAGGGTCAGATACAGGGGTGGGGTTAGGAAAGGGAGACCCAGTGACTGCCGCTTGACCAGAGGCACGGGCAGGTTAGGGAACCAAAGATATGACAGTTCCCCCCGAAGGGGGGAACTGGAATGCACTGGCCATCATGGTGTCGGTCAGCCACCAAGTCTCCCATCCCCAGTCGCCTTGGCTATCTAATAATAAAGTTTGTGTTCACAGGCCCCTTATATTCCCCTTGTCAAGTCTGGTGTGTTCTGGTGTCTGTCTGTATGTTGTCTAGTCTCTATGTTGAGTTTTCTGTCTTTTATATGTGCTTGTCCTGAGCTTCTTTTTGTCTGATAATAAAGATCTTTTCTGTTTCTCTAATTTGTGCCTCTCTTGGCTTTCTTGTTCCTTTTTCTATGTTTATTTGTTTTTTTCGGTTTCTCTAATTGCGTCTTTCTTGGCTTTTCTTATCCTTTTTTCCAATTACGGACGGTCTTGTCGACGACGTTTCGACTATTTTGTGTCTTCTTCAGGTCTGTATTCGTCCGTGTCTTCCAATAGTCTGTCCTTCCTTCTTAAACGGTCTATTTATATATGCGGTAAGTATTTTTTCTTCTTTACAGGTTCGCATTTCTTTCAGGTAAGTATTTTTCTTTTACAGGTTTCTTTCAGGTAAGTATTTCTTTTTTCAGGTTTTTTCCAGGTAAGTATTTTCCTTCTTTTACAGGTTCACGTATTTTTTCAGGTAAGTATTTGTTCCCGGTAAGTATCCTTCCCCTAGACTTTCATGTCTCCTACTTCCTACCTTCCTTCCTTCCATCTAGCAAGCCCCCTTACCCACTTTTACTCCTGGTAGAAGGCGCCCCAAACGTTCTTTGTCCCTCCTGTCTTCTTTCCATTATGACTCTCACACAGCCATATGACCCTCTCACAGTCCTTTCTTCTTTGCACTCTGCATCCTTTCTTTTGTCTTTCTAATTTCCCCCGTTCTTCTTGCTAGATGGCCCCCACTGTCCTTTTCAGGTAAGTTTTGGTCTTCTTTTCAGGTTCAGGTAAGTATTCCTCTCTTCTTTTTCAGGTTTCTGTTCTTTTTCCAGGTAAGTATCCCCTAATTTTTCTTGGTTTTCTGTTCTTTAGTCCATTCCCCTTGGTTTCCAATTTGAATTTAAATATTCCCGCATTATCCTGTTCTTTATATACCCTCTGTTTTTAGATTTAATTTAACCCATAATTTCCTTTTTATTTTCCTGATTTTAGGTTTGTTATTAGGGATGTAGGTAGGGTTGGGGTTCGAACGGGTGTTCGGGGTTAGCTGGGGTTAGGGTTGTGGAATGGGGTAAGGGTCGGATTGCCTGCAGCCGCCAGAGAGACAGACCCAACCATCCATTCCCCAACGGGTGGCCCGGCCTTTGGGTTCAACAACCGGAAAACGTACCTCGCTTCTTCGCGGAAATCAATGGGGTCTTAGTCCTCTATGTGCCTCTCCTTGGGGCGTGGGATGCCCAGCTAACTGTCCGTATTATATGTCCCGGGGCCGGGTCCCCGTGGTTCCTGGAGGCGGGTCTGCCTCTCTCGCTGTCTTTCGAATCCGGGGTGGGGTAGGGTTTTCTAATTTCTGTTTTCTTTTATGCTGTGGCACCCCCTGTTCTGTTCTTTCTTCTCTGTTTTTCTATAATAAAGAAAATCTTTTCTTCTCTGTTTCTCTATTTCCCTTCTTTTCTTATTTTTACCTCTTCTAATTAGATTAGGCACCCCCTGTTTGCTTTCTATCTTTCCTTTAATTACATCTTCTTTGATTTTAAAGTGGGAATAGGGTTGGGTTTAGGCATGGGGCGAGGGTGGGGTTAGGGTAAGGGTCAGATACAGGGGTGGGGTTAGGAAAGGGAGACCCAGTGACTGCCGCTTGACCAGAGGCACGGGCAGGTTAGGGAACCAAAGATATGACAGTTCCCCCCGAAGGGGGGAACTGGAATGCACTGGCCATCATGGTGTCGGTCAGCCACCAAGTCTCCCATCCCCAGTCGCCTTGGCTATCTAATAATAAAGTTTGTGTTAACAGGCCCCTTATATATTCCCCTTGTCAAGTCTGGTGTGTTCTGGTGTCTGTCTGTATGTTGTCTAGTCTCTATGTTGAGTTTTCTGTCTTTTATATGTGCTTGTCCTGAGCTTCTTTTTGTCTGATAATAAAGATCTTTTCTGTTTCTCTAATTTGTGCCTCTCTTGGCTTTCTTGTTCCTTTTTCTATGTTTATTTGTTTTTTCGGTTTCTCTAATTGCGTCTTTCTTGGCTTTTCTTATCCTTTTTTCCCAAATTACGGACGGTCTTGTCGACGACGTTTCGACTATTGTTATGTCTTCATCAGGTCTTGTTTCGTCCGTGTATTTTAATTGTCTGTCCTTCCTTCTTAAACGGTCTATTTATATATGCGGTAAGTATTTTTTCTTCTTTACAGGTTCGCATTTCTTTCAGGTAAGTATTTTTCTTTTACAGGTTTCTTTCAGGTAAGTATTTCTTTTTTCAGGTTTTTTCCAGGTAAGTATTTTCCTTCTTTTACAGGTTCACGTATTTTTTCAGGTAAGTATTTGTTCCCGGTAAGTATCCTTCCCCTAGACTTTCATGTCTCCTACTTCCTACCTTCCTTCCTTCCATCTAGCAAGCCCCCTTACCCACTTTTACTCCTGGTAGAAGGCGCCCCAAACGTTCTTTGTCCCTCCTGTCTTCTTTCCATTATGACTCTCACACAGCCATATGACCCTCTCACAGTCCTTTCTTCTTTGCACTCTGCATCCTTTCTTTTGTCTTTCTAATTTCCCCCGTTCTTCTTGCTAGATGGCCCCCACTGTCCTTTTCAGGTAAGTTTTGGTCTTCTTTTCAGGTTCAGGTAAGTATTCCTCTCTTCTTTTTCAGGTTTCTGTTCTTTTTCCAGGTAAGTATCCCCTAATTTTTCTTGGTTTTCTGTTCTTTAGTCCATTCCCCTTGGTTTCCAATTTGAATTTAAATATTCCCGCATTATCCTGTTCTTTATATACCCTCTGTTTTTAGATTTAATTTAACCCATAATTTCCTTTTTATTTTCCTGATTTTAGGTTTGTTATTAGGGATGTAGGTAGGGTTGGGGTTCGAACGGGTGTTCGGGGTTAGCTGGGGTTAGGGTTGTGGAATGGGGTAAGGGTCGGATTGCCTGCAGCCGCCAGAGAGACAGACCCAACCATCCATTCCCCAACGGGTGGCCCGGCCTTTGGGTTCAACAACCGGAAAACGTACCTCGCTTCTTCGCGGAAATCAATGGGGTCTTAGTCCTCTATGTGCCTCTCCTTGGGGCGTGGGATGCCCAGCTAACTGTCCGTATTATATGTCCCGGGGCCGGGTCCCCGTGGTTCCTGGAGGCGGGTCTGCCTCTCTCGCTGTCTTTCGAATCCGGGGTGGGGTAGGGTTTTCTAATTTCTGTTTTCTTTTATGCTGTGGCACCCCCTGTTCTGTTCTTTCTTCTCTGTTTTTCTATAATAAAGAAAATCTTTTCTTCTCTGTTTCTCTATTTCCCTTCTTTTCTTATTTTTACCTCTTCTAATTAGATTAGGCACCCCCTGTTTGCTTTCTATCTTTCCTTTAATTACATCTTCTTTGATTTTAAAGTGGGAATAGGGTTGGGTTTAGGCATGGGGCGAGGGTGGGGTTAGGGTAAGGGTCAGATACAGGGGTGGGGTTAGGAAAGGGAGACCCAGTGACTGCCGCTTGACCAGAGGCACGGGCAGGTTAGGGAACCAAAGATATGACAGTTCCCCCCGAAGGGGGGAACTGGAATGCACTGGCCATCATGGTGTCGGTCAGCCACCAAGTCTCCCATCCCCAGTCGCCTTGGCTATCTAATAATAAAGTTTGTGTTAACAGGCCCCTTATATATTCCCCTTGTCAAGTCTGGTGTGTTCTGGTGTCTGTCTGTATGTTGTCTAGTCTCTATGTTGAGTTTTCTGTCTTTTATATGTGCTTGTCCTGAGCTTCTTTTTGTCTGATAATAAAGATCTTTTCTGTTTCTCTAATTTGTGCCTCTCTTGGCTTTCTTGTTCCTTTTTCTATGTTTATTTGTTTTTTCGGTTTCTCTAATTGCGTCTTTCTTGGCTTTTCTTATCCTTTTTTCCCAAATTACGGACGGTCTTGTCGACGACGTTTCGACTATTGTTATGTCTTCATCAGGTCTTGTTTCGTCCGTGTATTTTAATTGTCTGTCCTTCCTTCTTAAACGGTCTATTTATATATGCGGTAAGTATTTTTTCTTCTTTACAGGTTCGCATTTCTTTCAGGTAAGTATTTTTCTTTTACAGGTTTCTTTCAGGTAAGTATTTCTTTTTTCAGGTTTTTTCCAGGTAAGTATTTTCCTTCTTTTACAGGTTCACGTATTTTTTCAGGTAAGTATTTGTTCCCGGTAAGTATCCTTCCCCTAGACTTTCATGTCTCCTACTTCCTACCTTCCTTCCTTCCATCTAGCAAGCCCCCTTACCCACTTTTACTCCTGGTAGAAGGCGCCCCAAACGTTCTTTGTCCCTCCTGTCTTCTTTCCATTATGACTCTCACACAGCCATATGACCCTCTCACAGTCCTTTCTTCTTTGCACTCTGCATCCTTTCTTTTGTCTTTCTAATTTCCCCCGTTCTTCTTGCTAGATGGCCCCCACTGTCCTTTTCAGGTAAGTTTTGGTCTTCTTTTCAGGTTCAGGTAAGTATTCCTCTCTTCTTTTTCAGGTTTCTGTTCTTTTTCCAGGTAAGTATCCCCTAATTTTTCTTGGTTTTCTGTTCTTTAGTCCATTCCCCTTGGTTTCCAATTTGAATTTAAATATTCCCGCATTATCCTGTTCTTTATATACCCTCTGTTTTTAGATTTAATTTAACCCATAATTTCCTTTTTATTTTCCTGATTTTAGGTTTGTTATTAGGGATGTAGGTAGGGTTGGGGTTCGAACGGGTGTTCGGGGTTAGCTGGGGTTAGGGTTGTGGAATGGGGTAAGGGTCGGATTGCCTGCAGCCGCCAGAGAGACAGACCCAACCATCCATTCCCCAACGGGTGGCCCGGCCTTTGGGTTCAACAACCGGAAAACGTACCTCGCTTCTTCGCGGAAATCAATGGGGTCTTAGTCCTCTATGTGCCTCTCCTTGGGGCGTGGGATGCCCAGCTAACTGTCCGTATTATATGTCCCGGGGCCGGGTCCCCGTGGTTCCTGGAGGCGGGTCTGCCTCTCTCGCTGTCTTTCGAATCCGGGGTGGGGTAGGGTTTTCTAATTTCTGTTTTCTTTTATGCTGTGGCACCCCCTGTTCTGTTCTTTCTTCTCTGTTTTTTCTATAATAAAGAAAATCTTTTCTTCTCTGTTTTCTCTATTTCCCTTCTTTTCTTATTTTTACCTCTTCTAATTAGATTAGGCACCCCCTGTTTGCTTTCTATCTTTCCTTTAATTACATCTTCTTTGATTTTAAAGTGGGAATAGGGTTGGGTTTAGGCATGGGGCGAGGGTGGGGTTAGGGTAAGGGTCAGATACAGGGGTGGGGTTAGGAAAGGGAGACCCAGTGACTGCCGCTTGACCAGAGGCACGGGCAGGTTAGGGAACCAAAGATATGACAGTTCCCCCCGAAGGGGGGAACTGGAATGCACTGGCCATCATGGTGTCGGTCAGCCACCAAGTCTCCCATCCCCAGTCGCCTTGGCTATCTAATAATAAAAGTTTGTGTTAACAGGCCCCTTATATATTCCCCTTGTCAAGTCTGGTGTGTTCTGGTGTCTGTCTGTATGTTGTCTAGTCTCTATGTTGAGTTTTCTGTCTTTTATATGTGCTTGTCCTGAGCTTCTTTTTGTCTGATAATAAAGATCTTTTCTGTTTCTCTAATTTGTGCCTCTCTTGGCTTTCTTGTTCCTTTTTCTATGTTTATTTGTTTTTTTCGGTTTCTCTAATTGCGTCTTTCTTGGCTTTTCTTATCCTTTTTTCCCAAATTACGGACGTCTTGTCGACGACGTTCGACTATTGTTATGTCTTCACAGGTCTTGTTTCGTCCGTGTATTTTAATTGTCTGTCCTTCCTTCTTAAACGGTCTATTTATATATGCGGTAAGTATTTTTTCTTCTTTACAGGTTCGCAGTTTCTTTCAGGTAAGTATTTTTCTTTTACAGGTTTTCTTTCAGTAAGTATTTCTTTTTTCAAGGTTTTTTCCAGGTAAGTATTTCCTTCTTTTACAGGTTCACCGTATTTTTTTCAGGTAAGTATTTGTTCCGGTAAGATCCCTTCCCTAGACTTTCATGTCTCCTACTTCCTACCTTCCTTCCTTCCATCTAGCAAGCCCCCTTACACCCACTTTGTACTCCTGGTAGAAGGCGCCCCAAACTTCTTGGTCCCTCCTGTCTTCTTTCCATTATGACTCTCACACAGCCATATGACCCTCTCACAGTCCTTCTTCTTTGCACTCTGCATCCGTTCTTTTGTCTTCTAATTTCCCCCTTCTTCTTGCTAGATGGCCCCCACTGTCCTTTCAGGTAAGTTTTGGTCTTCTTTCAGGTTCAGGTAAGTATTCCTCTCTTCTTTTTCAGGTTTTCTGTTCTTTTTCCAGGTAAGTATCCCCTAATTT
>NW_023397410.1:0-33474 GCF_011125445.2 Fundulus heteroclitus | reverse complement strand
TCGCTGTACTGTTTTAGTGTTTCTTCTGCAGGCAGCAGACGGGGAACTTTTTGGCTTTGCAGAGGCTTTGCAGCCAGATGACGCACCGCCGCGCTTGAAAAGAGTTAATGTGGATGGTATAAAATTTAAAGGCAAACTTTCAGCAAAGAACCTGCTGCAGTCAGCTGAGCTCAGCACTAAAGATTATGCAGCATATCTATGTTTCTTCCCCCCCTTCACTGTTTAATCCCTCTTTCAGTTAAGAAGGGGGAAGAGCTTTATCTCTCCTGTGAGAGTTTGAGTGCGCGAGCGGGAGAGAATCAAGAGAAGAAAGCGAATGAGTTGCACAGATCAAGGTCACATTACGGACTCCCCTCGGGTTGCGGGCCTAAGTTTGACCTTTGCTTCATTAGCTCCATGATTGCTTGCAGCCGAGAGCTGCGCCGTGCGAATGTGTGGCGCCGAGCTGTGCTTTGTTTACTTGCATGACAAGAGGGGTGTGATGGAGAGTTGCTTTTTAATGAGCGAGCAGCATCAGGGGCTGGATGAAGAAGAGCAAATGAGCACGAAAAAGAAGTCTGTTTTTTTTTTTCTTTTTCCATGTCAGCTCCTCCATGCAGACCTCCCCCAGCATCCCTCTCTCAACCCTGTTCCCTCTTCCCAACGAGGAGGAGAGGAGTGCTGCAGGCAGAACAAGCTGACAGGGCTTTGATCTCCAAAGTGATGGCTGCCAATCCCTCTCTACCCTCATGTTTTCTTCTCTCCAGACAGGAACAAAGTCTCTCACAGATATTCCCCCAATCATTACGTGCCGAAGCAGTAACGGACCTTACATCTGCTGTCTTTCATTAGTTTCCTTTCAATGCACAGGATAAATATAAGTTTTGAAATTCAGTGGAAGGGTGAGGGGTGATGCAAGCTCTTCACTTGCTCTAAAGAAAACTTCAAATGTAGGTGACCGCTTGCAGGCAGGTGGGCGGAATTGGTCATAAATAGAAAAAGCCTCAATTTTTTCCAGGCTGACACCGATTTTGTGTTTTCGTAGACTTCTGACCTGCCGGATTTTGAACACTTCTGAGTTATCTGATGATAGAGATGTGCCAATTTCTTAAGCAAGCGGGCCAGACCAAGATTGAAAGTCAAGTTTTTAACTACAGCACAAACAGCAAAGTGCAACATGTGAAGTAGAAACCCTTTGCCATTTACTTTAAGGACTATAGATTGTAAAATACAAATAAAAAATAAATAGAAGCAACAATTTTGAGTCCAACAGAAGATGAAAGAATTAACAGAATCTTCCTTTTGTGTACACTGAAGAATATGTTCCTACTATGATCCTTGGTTGTGAGGTTCTGGTTTTCACTCGTTTGTGTGCTCATCAACTCCCTGCTATGTTCTATAACAACGGTCCTTAATTCCCGTCATTGAGAGCCGGTGTCCTGCAACTTTCATTCGTTACTCTTCTTTAACACCTGAGTGAAATAATCCGGTCATTAGCAGGACATGACTGCATAGAGGAGATAAATCAGCCATTGCATCCACGTGTGTTGGGCCGAGGACACATCAAGCTGCAGGACACTGACCCTGAAGGACTGGAATCCAGGACTGCGGTCCTATAAGGTCTATATTCTATTCATTTAGATATGCTTATAATAAGCTATGCTTATTATTGTCTCTGAGGTGTTGCCAGGTTAGTTTGTTCCATAGTGTTTTGTTTCTTGGTTTATTGCTGTTTGTTTCCCTTTGTACGTCTAGTTTATTACCCTTGGCTTAGTATTTGTCTTTATCCACGAGTTTGTTTCGTTGTGTATTAGTTCAGCTTGTCTGTGTCAATTGGTCTCTCTCCCTCAGCATCCCAGCTCACCTCCTGCCTCAGCTGCTCTTCATTATCCTCCGATAGATTTACTGGCTCCCAGTGTCATCCTCCACACTTCCTAAAGTATTTAAGCAGTAAAGTAAATGTTGCGTGTCGATGCATTTCTTGACTGAAAATGGTATGATTTCGTAGTTTCTGATGTATTCAGAAAATCGGCGGGGGGGGTCATATTTCTTTTAATTAGATCTGCTGATTATTAGTCAGAGCCAGTGTATGTAATATAGTTTGATTCCAATCGCTGTCTAATTGTTTGGAAATAATCACAAATAATATTTTGTAAAGGGAAGAAAGAAAAAAAAACTATTTTAAAGATGGATGCAAATGTTTATACAAAGCAAAACAAAAAGCTTAATCAAGAAAATGCCAAATGCATTTTTTTTGTTCTTCTCCACTGCACAATCAATTAATGTCTAAATTGACCTTAGTGCAACAGTTCTGGCTTTTGAGCCAAACAGTCGCAGCGCACAGTATAACCTCTGATTTAAACTATTGATTTAAATTTAATTCATCCCTAATTCCTGGCCAGTTGTTGGAGCCCAGTTACTCCATTTGCTGGTGCAATCAGCTGTAAGTAAGCAGCCGCTCTTGAGGGCTCGACTCATAATGAGCTCAATTTTTGTGTTTGCGCGTTTATCGGTAAGAAGCAGCGAACAGCTGAATGCAACTGTCCCTTTTTTCTAAAGAGCAGAGAGCCAGAGGCCGTTACGGAAACAATACATTCAGTACAGTCGCGGCTAGCACGCTAAACATTTAAAGTCATTAAAACAAGTCCCGACTGCCGGATGATGACCCGGCTTTTATATGAAGAACAAAAAATGTTTGGCCTTCTTTAAGCTCGGTTATCCTTTCAGACGCTGCGATCAGGTCTCTGTGTTTTAATCCAAAGCCACAGTAACAAAGCACTCTATGCTGACTATGAAATTAATTATCGATTCTTACGCTGATTACCAGGCAGGGCCATTTAGAAACATTAGTGAAAGAGGACTGAGAACAGTCGCTCAGGGGGGAAAGTTGCAGCAGTGGTGCTGTTAAGTGCTCTAACATGCGTAGGTACACTTCCACTCGTATCGGTTCCATTCACAGCTATAAAAACAGGTTATTGCTGTCAGGACTGAAGTGGGATATATAAGGGGACACGGTGGCGTCCTTTACCCCTAGCTTGTCCTTTCCTTTCGCATCTTACCGTAGGTCTGCTTTTTTTTTTTTTCTCCCACCGTCTCCTGCTTTTGTTTGTTTTGGACGTAACAAAGACATGATTGCGCCATCAAACGGCCGACACGTCGTCTTTTTTTTCCTGTTTTGTCGACGGACGTTCAGAGAAAACACTGAAGCGAAGATAAAAATGGGCTGTTTGAGATGACTGGCGCAGCTTAAAAGGAGAAGTGAATTAGGTGTTCAGATGAACAGAAGAGGTTTTTTTTTTTTTTTTTTTTTTTTGACGGCAGCAGTGAACAATTTCCTGTGGCAGGAGAAATTATTTGAAACACAAATGATTCCTTTCCCATCACTTTAGAGTTCACATTTCTATTGATGTTTAAACACTAGCCTGCTGTTATATTGTATCGAATGGTGCTGCGGTTGATTTACAATACTGTGCAAAGGTTTTAGGCTTCTCTGAAAAAGTGCTGTAAAGTAACCAGGGTTTCAACTATAGAAAGGAAATGGCTGATTATTTTATCAATTACTAAAATGCAGTGAATGAGCAGAAGTTAGAACTAAATCAAGCCAATTTTCGACACGCTTTGCCTTCAAGACAGCATCTGTTCTTCTCTGTAAAGGAACTCTGTTAGTAGCTGAGAGCTAACCACAGGTCCTCTATGGATGTAGGCTTCTTCAAATCCTTCCGGCCCTTCATGTAATCCCAGACGCACTCGATGATGTTGAGGTCTGGGCTCTGTGAGGGCCATCCCGTCTCTTTCGGTGCTTCTTTTTCTACTTTATGCTGAGGGTACGTTAGATCTTAATGACCTTGGCTGTATAATTGGGGCCCGTTGTTGTGCTGCAGAATAAATTTGGAGCCAATCACACGCTTCCCTGATGGTACTGCATGATGGATAAGTGTCTGCTTGTATTTCTCAGCGTTGAGGATGTTATTAATCCTGACCAAATCTCCAACTTTTTTTGCAGAAATTCAGCCCCGGACTAGTAAAGAACCTCCTCCATGCGTCACTGTTCCCCGCAGACGCTTATTACTGTACTTCTCTCCTTTCAGAAATTGCGGTCCAGAGCACCTGCTGCCATTTTCTGCACCCATTTTTCAACGTTTTTGTGCAAAGCTGAGCCGCCTGGCCTTGTTTCCATGTTGGAGGTATGGCTTTTTCACTGTACCGCCTCCATGAAGACCACTGCCTATGGTGATCTTGTGCCACTGCTTGGGTTCTTCTGATTCTGAAGGGAAATAAGCTCAACGTATTTTTCATCTGTATCACTAAGCTTCCTTGGCCGACTACTAGGTTAATTATTCACAATGTTGCAGGTTTATTTGTTGCTTCTTCAAACGAGCTTGATCAGCACATCTTGACACCAATCTGCTCTGAAATATTTGTCTCGAAGAGTTCATGCTGATGCAGTATAACTACCTCGAGTCTTGCCGTTGTGCACAGGTTGTATGACCTGTGGCATGAAACCTTACCTTGGTAGCAGAGTCTGGCTGCTCATAAAGCAGATGTAAGCCTCCTCCACAGCGGTTTCTGTTTCAGTTAATGACCGTGTTTCAACCTGCATCTGACACTGATGGTGATTCGCACCTGTGGTATATTTGGTTGATCACACACCTGCCTACAATCCCACAGAGTCCCCTACTTTTACCTTTGATGATTGATTATGTTTTAAAGGCAGAGCATAGTGACATAAACTATTGATGTGGTTTATTCTTTTTCTTTTGTTCGCTCACTTTGCATTTTGTAAATTGATAAAAACAAACACATTTTTTTGTAATTTTTATAATTTTATAACATTTTTGTCATACCCTTTGTACAGTACTGCATGTTTTAGAGAAATCTTTCAACTCTGACCAGCTTCCCTAGCATAGCTCAGGAAAAGTATCCGTACCACATGATGCTGCCACCACCATGTTTTGCAGTGGACTGGAGGGGGGGGGGGGGGGGGGCATTCCCGCACAATGACTAAAGTTATAAAATGTACAACCAATAGTTGCACCGTAAAAAGATTATTTCACCTGAGCCATCAATTTCTGCAGCTCCTCCAGGGTTACTGTGGGCTTTTTGGTTGATTATCTGATTAATGCTCTCCTTGTCAACCTGACACATTGGTAGGTTTGCAGATGTGCCAAAGTCTTTGCATATTAAGAGGAGCTGGCTGGGTTGTATGATAAGTCCAAAGCTTAGTGTTTTGGTTTATAACCTGACATTTCTCCTTGACCTGTCCTTGCTCTTCATGACACAGTTTTCTTTCTGATAATCGTGAACAAACCACAGAGGCCTTAACTGGACAGCTGGGTTTTTATAGTGTAAAGTAGGGGGAATTTAATTAAGTTCCTTCTTAAGGCAATCGGCTGCAAGGATTTTACATAGGGGTATCACAGTAAAGAGATCTGATGCAGCTAAAGGTTTGAGGGCCATATATTCTTTCCACTTCACAATTATAGGCAACTTTGTGTTGGTCCACATAAAATCCCTAGAAGTAACACTGAAGTCACTTTTTAAAAGCCTTCTATGTTCATGTTCAGTCAATTAATGCTTAGCTGTGCAATAATTCCAGTCTTATAGTCATATTTCCTTTTTTATTAGATTGCAAGAATTGGAAAACTTGCGCTTCTTGAGCAAATTCAATGATCACATTTGATAGACATTTTTCATACCGGAAAAGCATTAATTCTTATCAGGAATCAAAAAGCTTTGTTGTCATTATGTGTCACCCTGATTACATTTTTGGTGAGGCAGACACCGGCTCAGAATGCACGTAGTTAAGCATGACATGCAGACAAAACAAGACATGATCTTATTCTTTTCTTTTCTTTTTTTATTATTTGGTTCGGTTTAGTTTTTTATGGTTTTGTGCGAATTGGCTGAATAAATGCAATGGGCTGACGTCAGCTTGCTCACCTTTCACGTACAGTTAAATCTGCATTCATTGAAAAATGTAGTAAAATGAAATGTTGCCTTTTCAGGTTTACTGTCCATATTAGTTTAATATCTTTACAAACGTAAACCTCGTTGCTAGCTTTTGTTTATTTATCCTCCTAAAATTAGGTTCATCAAGCATCTATTATAATCTGCTATTATAGACCTCCAGGGTTCCAGTGATCCAGCGAGTTTGTTATACAACATGAAAATCACAGCAGATCCCACATCAATGCTCCAAATGCCTTTTAAATGTTTTATGTTTTATTGATGGCTGCCAGCAAATGGAAGGAGATTAAAGAGCCAGTCTACAAACTCCAACTATTATCAATTACATTTTTCTCTATCAAGTTAAATAAAGAACCTTGAGGGAAAGTTCATTTAAACTCCTGCTTCCTTAATGGACAAGATTGATAGGCAGACATGTCATTATTTCACTGTCAGCAGTGAGTGGCGCAGTGGTCAGCAACGATAATATCTGAAAATATTTAATGTTCTTTTCTCAATCAGCCTTCACTGATTAAGAACTTCTAAAACGTTGTGCCGGTAGAGAGGAAGATGTTGGCCTAAGGCAACAACAAGACATCTGAAGGGAGCGGCCTGAGCAGATGACCTGGTTTAGGGGTGCAAGATGGGCGGCAGCAGGTGAAGTGACGGGCTGGATATTTAATATGTGAGAGTGAAGTTTTTCTGGAGGGAAGGCTGGACTGGTTTATGATGGGGGGGGGAGGGGGGAGTTATTCTGAGGTTAGACTAAGTATGGTAGAGATGGAAACACTAAATCATACAGATTAACATCCTGATAAGAAGCTGAGAATTGAGTATCCATTATTAAGTGGACGCAGCAGTAAAACAGCTTCCCCAAACTTTCTACATTTCTCAGTCGCCGCTCACAATAACCTCAAATTTAAACGAGGCGGCAATGGAGAACAAAAACCTAGAGGTGACGAAGAGGGGAGGCTGATGCTCAAGATTCACCTCCTAATTTATATTTTTTTTTTATCGCATTGTGTCCCTTTGCTTAAGTGATCCTTTTTTGACATCTGCTTTTCTCTCCTTCCTTTTTCCCCATCTAGTTTGCATTGTTTCGGGTGGATAGTGGGGGTTTCATAGGAAAGGTTTGTGCTTGCCAAACTTTCGTTAGCTTTTCCATTCTCATGTAAGAGAGAACCAGGATTTGCTGCTGAGCCTAGAGGACTGGAAGCACATGAACAAAAAGCATTGGGTCACTTCAAACGGCCTCCCAGCTTTCTTAAATTTCCACAGAGCGATAAGTTGAAGGCAAAGACGGCAGTGCATTGATCCACTTTGAATAATTTTCAAAGCACACACAATTTATGCATTTCCTAATCTTGCAGATTATCCAAAGAGAGTCCTAAATCCACTTTGACCCATTTCCTTATTTTTTTTTGGATTTTTAAAAGAATGGATACACAAATATTTGCATATTTACAAAAGTGATGCTATGATGTATCAAGTTATGTCTTTAATTTTGTAAAAGGATGAATTTTCCCAGTTGGAAAATAGGCAACAGTTTTCAATACCCCTATGCTATTTCTAATTGTTCCTCTCTTCTCTAGAAAACTCATGAAAAGTTTAACATTAATTTTGATTTCTGTATTTCTATTTATAGCCGTGCTTTAAAAAAACAAACAAAAAAAACTTCAACATTAAATCTTAAACTTCCGTTGTATGATGGAGTTGTCAGTTTACATCCAGCAGCATCAGTTCTCTGTGGCGTTCCTTTGATTCATTATTTCTTGGTTTGAAAGAAATGCACCCCCTGTAAGACTAAAGGTCTTTTTCTGCTTTGCAAATAGCATGTGCGTGTGTGAGGGATGCATGCTGTGAAGGACACAAATGACAATCTGGAACAACATCAAACTCCCCCCAGTTTACCATAGGATTACTAAATAGTATTTAGTAAATACTATCGGTTTATGTGTAGATGAACAGTAGCCATATAAAACCTGTGGATCTCAAATTTACCCCTGTTTGAAGGCAATCAATAAAAAAACAATTCATGTCTTCATTCCCACCTAAACAATTAATCAAGTTTTTCTTAAAATAAATCAACGAATAAATAGTAATAAAAAAACTTCATAGTCATTTTATGAGATGATTTTGACTACATATTTCTTGTTTTTTCACAATCGTTCTCTTAAATCAAAAGAAAATAAACAGGAATTTCCCTTTTCTACAGAACAATGAAAGGGCTGCCTCACCAGAACGTGCTCATTCAGCAATTCCAATAAAAGAAGGCGTGCAATTACCTTCTAGAAAGGATAACAGTAAAGTTCAATCTGTGCAAAGAAATGCAATCAGTAAAATATACTCTAAGTATTTCTTTTGTCTTGAAGATCAACACTGACATATTGCACCTGAGAACACTGAAGTGTTTTACAGCAAGAGCAGCAGCACTTAGCTGCCTCTCATTTGACAATGTACGACTCATTTGAAAGGCTTATACACACCCATCATGGGAAAGGATTTCATATCAATTTAGTAGCTTTAATGTTGCTCTTTAACTTTTTTTCAGTTACAGCTTAACTAGATTTCCAAAACAAGAACGAGCGGAAATGGTTTCATTGTTTACATATTTCCTCCAATTAGACAGGGTCAATATAAACACAGGCCCAATTATATCCATACATATATTTCGTGAAATGTCCCTTAAGAGATTTGCACCCTGACAGTGTGCCTTTTGTTGCAGTTAATGAGCTTCTGCCATCATTCTGATTTGAAAATGTTACTAAACATCTTGACATAATCCGTAGAGTTTGCTGCAAAATGCAGGTTGAAGAAAGTTTTGGATTGCTGTCCCTTTGGCACACCTCATATGTCAGTGTTACACCAATCTGACACAAACTGTCCCCCTCGCATTAAAGGAAACTGATTACAACATTCCAACAACCCAAGACCAACCAATATAAAAAAAAAATGTGGATAGACTGAGAAGATGGTGAGCAAAAAAAAAAATAAGTCATGACACCGAAATGAATGCCTTTCAAGCTTTTCAGATATCTGCAGCGGACCACTTGGAAAATCCAAATTCCTTCTGGAGAAAGGTTTTTATGATCAGAAAAGACAAAAATAAATGAGCAATTGGGCAACATTGACACCAAGTATCTTTGAAAGGCTCGTATTAAGATCGTTTCAAAGAACACTGCACTGTTGAGCATGGTGGTGGTAGCACCATAATGTTTGTCGGCTTTGCTACCAGTGGTTGGTGCGTTGCACAAATTAGATGAAATAATCCAGTGGGACGTGCTGGATAAAACCGGATTTTCCGACAGAACACATGACCCAAATCCTCATCAAAACTGGTTTGAAACAGGCTAACATTAGGCTGTAAAAAAAAAACAAACAAAAAAAAAAAACAATACAACGCTGTTGAAAGTTTGTGAGAAGTGCTTTGAAGCTGGGTTCTGTGTGAATAAACTATTACATTTAAATATGCTTCACCAATTTGCCCAGAAAGAGGGTTCAAACATTCAACCAGAGTTATGTAAAGACTTTCATGACAGCTACAAAAAGCATATGGACCATTTAATCAAATATTAGAGGGCGTGTATATTTTAGCCTGTATGTATAAATGTGATCCTGCATGGATTGGAGAAAATTTACAAGAAATTTAAAACATACATTTTTTTTGTGTTTCTTTGGTCATTCAACCTAACAAAGAACATTAAAAGCCCCAAGTTAACATGACATTTATTCCCATAAGTAGTTATTATTAACTTCTTTAGAGGACCAGCCGGTGCACTTTCTGCATAAGGTGATGTTTTTTTCTCCTTAGGAACACACACATATTCTGCAGCTGAAACGTGTTAAGCTTGGTGGGGCAATGCAGCATATGAGAAAGAAGAACCCATCGCTATTTGTTGGTACCAATCTGAAGTAGTCTCTTAGAAACTGTTAAACACAAAACGTATCAATTGATATATGTTGTACATCATAAACTCCGAAGCTTGCGTGTTATTCTGATTATCTGTACTCAAGTCGAACTGTACTTGGGTGTGTGGATGGGGTCTAATAGAGGAGGAGTGTGTAAAGAATGTCTTGTAAACTGAAAACCAAAGCGGCAGACTTACAGAGAGACCACGCATCGACTCTGAGTAATGTGAAGGGACTTCACGTCGGTCTACCCACATAGTAGCGGTCAGTCTGTGAGCACAGCTTTGATGTAATTTCAAAGCCATCTTTCTTTCAGCCCTGTTTATGACCTGACTCTTAAAAGACACGTCAGAATCATATTTCCACCAGAAAGTGTCTTTAACGGCCAGATCCACTAACGAGTTCTACGCACCAGACTCTTTTTTTTTTTAAGCCTGACGACTGACCCACTTTTATTTCCATTTGGGCAACTAGGAGTTGATTACACAAAAGCTCTGAAATGGATTTAGGTGGCGAAATGTGACCCACGTCAGGTATTGCAGCCATAGGCTACGGCCGCTTTATGAGCTGGCGTAGTTGTATCCCAGAACAAAGTAAGCCCGGCCTAAGCCAGCTGGTAACGTGATATTCCTCCGCAATGATTCCCAGGCATGGAGGGGTCACGCACACAAACAAGTTCCTCTGGGGCCGTGTCACATCAGAGAGGGACCTTCCCCTCACCGTTAGCTAAAGAAGCGAAAGCTGATACCACTCGCACATTGGCCAACGTCTCAGACCCCCCCCCCCCCCCCCCCCCCCCCCCGCCGACAGGCATGCGAGTGTGAAAGGGACAAGACTTTGTTAAGTGTAAGGCCACTCGGCATTGATTAGTATTTGATCCCTGCCGTTCGTTCGTCTCCTGTGTCTCCCTTCTGGCTCCGTCCACTCTGACCTTCCCTGTCTGCCCCCCCCCCCCCCCATCCACCCACCCACCCACGCACACAGAAACTGAGCTCCGTCTCTCGCCACGAGCGTGGTAATTTACCCTTGATGGGGATGATGTGAGACAATGTGGGGGCGTAAAAAAAAAAAAACTAAAGAAAAGAAGTGAAAGAAGAAGAAAGGATTTAGCTTTGGGCATGGGATGGACGACAAACATAGTGACTCAATAGAGGCATTATGAGATGAGGGGAACAGGGGCGGCTGATGGAGGGACGATGTGAATGGATGCGGGAGAGGCACGGCTGGATCACGCAGTCTGCTTAACTAGCTTGTTGCCTCTGGCCTCGTTCCCCGCTCTCCGTCTCCTCACACTTTCCGTGTGTAATCACACGTGCTCTGATAGCGGTTATTATTGCAAACTGTGCCAAACGTGCATTAGGGCGCTCCCCCCCACCCCCCTCTATTGTTGTTTCGTAAATGTTTAAAGTCCTTTACATTTCTGCAAGACACAAAGGTCAGAGGATTGGACATAATCTCCTGTACCCCCAGTTTGTCATTATATTTCTGCACGCTTCTTCTTTTTTTTTATCTCTCTTCCCGCCTCTGATGCCCTTTCTTCTCGTCGTCTAATCTGTGTTCATCTCCTGCTCCTATTTTTCGTTCCCCCAGTGTTGCTCCTGTACCTAGCAGGTTTCATCTTTGCTTCGCCTCGCTCTTCCCTAAGCGTTAAGTCGTGTTTTATAGTTCTGGCTGGCCGTATAGTGGCTGTAACAGAATTGCTCCTTCCTACATTGACAACAGTTTCCAGGGTAACAGAGACGGGGGAGAGGAGGCCACGGAGTGCGCTGCGGTGTAGTCAATTTTATCAGCAGAATGTTTTGGCCCATTTCTGATTACACGCTGCCTGCATCACTGGTAACCTGAGAATTGGAAATGAAGATGTAGGACAGTAATGTTTCTATCTGACAAAAACATTATTGGAGTTTTTCATTTAGTTTTTTTTTTTTGTTTTTTTTTTCAACAGAAGGAGAAAAGTGTTTTTGCAGTGGTTCGGCTGGTGGACGTGTTCGCCGCTGTCAGAAGTTAGCCTGAATGGCGTTTGTAAGGAGAAAGGGGGTGAACCAAAATGCCTCGCAGCAATTCACTGGCATTTCTCTAATCACTCCAACCCATCTTTTATTACCACAGAAAGTCGTTCTCCTCCAGGGTGCAGGCACTGCAGATGTTTTTACTGCCTGCAGTATTGGGCATTTTGTCAGCCGCAGAATGGAGAGGAGAAAGAAAACGCAATATGACTGACAGTAATATTCCCACTTTGCTCAAGGGAATTAATATTCTCTCAAGGAATTGAAACAAACTCGTACAGATCCGGCGGCTGGGGAGACCCGCATTCAGAATATTTTCTTTTGTTGAATCTTTACGCCGCCGCTGGTACTGTGGACAGAATCCCACGGAGCAGATGATCTGTTTTCCTGTTATCGACAATGGCAGTCATTACTTTGAGCCTTTATTAGAATTCACTTTTAGAAGGAGCATAAACTCCCGTCATAGCAAAGAAAAAAGGAGTTTAGTCGCTTGTCACAAACTCATAGGGAGCTTAAAAACATTTAGGTGATGCACTGCAATGAAAGACGGGAATGTATTTTAATGCTTAGATTCAGTCTCTCCAAATGTTTCAAGCAGCATGAATGATAATAAACACCACATTTAATGCAGAACTAATTACCCAGTTCCCATTTTATAAAGAAATTAGCTTTTACTGCGCTCAGATTTTTATTTAAGGTGTAATCTACTAAATTCGTCGTGCTTTATGAGTGGTAATAGCTCCTTCTGTTACAGTGAAGGTACAGTAAACAAAGCAAAACCTCTGATGACCAAAATGTAACTTTCTGACCTGTATGCAGTATATGTGGCAGAAAACCAACATTGCAAACAGCCCAGAACACACCTTCGCTCTGGTGAAATACGGTGATGGCGGCATCGTGCTGTGGGGACGTTATTCTTCAACGGGGACAGGGAAGCTTGTCAGAGTTGACGGCAAGATGAACGGAAGAAGAAAAACATCCTGCAAATGACAGGAAAGGACTTCCAGCAGGACAGCATGCCTAAACAGAGCTACAGCAGAGTGGCTTAGGTCAAAACATGTTCTTCTACAAAGCATTGGTACGCAGGCTGTCTAAGTGAAAATGCATGCTCGTTTATAGAAAGAAACAAAAAAAACATGCAATCTTCCTTCCATGTATTCACTACCTTGTGGTGTTCTATCACGTAAAGTTACAATAAAACGCACTGATCTTAATAGCTGCAGCATTTCTACATTCAAAGGGTGTAAAAGTAGGACAGTCTAAGCGAATCTAAGAGTTTCTGTGTTGCAGGGATTAGCACTAATGTTTCATTGTAAAAAAAAAAAGGCTCATGTTTATAAAGCTGCTGCTCGGTTATATATTTTGTCTGTTTGCATGCCTGCGTATATTTTCAGGAGGTGCAACTCTTTTTTTACTGTCTAAATGCATCACATTTAGGTCAACCAGGTGACTGTAAATTGGCCGTGGGCTTCGAGCTTGCACATGTCTTTCTTATTGGGTAGCGTTAGAACTATAAAAGCAATTTTAGGTGCTGGCAGTAACACCTTAAGGTCAGTATTACATGCATTTATTGGACTGTTGGCCGCAAAGTGTTAATGAAAAACTGGCCCTCAATATTACAAGATTTTACACACGCTGGCCTGCAGCAGTAACTGTTTTTGGGACTGGTATGTGCAATCTGCGCACAGTGCAAACTACTTTATCAAATGTATTTAGTTAATGATCACAACAAACATAAAGGTAATCCAAGTGTTCATTACAGAACGCCAAAAGCCATTTCTTTCCATCTAAATGGGGAATGGTAATTTAAGCACCAATACTGGTTGGGTTAGAGCTCTTTAGGCGCTGACTGTTTAAGGTGGAAGGATGCACTTTATGTTGCGATAGGCCTTGTTCCAATTGAAGACAAACCAAATTAAATACTGTGCAGACATATCAAACTAGTCATTATATGGTTATGGATCTTAGGTAACCGTAATGGCATTGTATGAAAGCAAATAGCATATGACCTTTATAGTGCTGTTGATAAATAACAAATACATCCAGAAAACTGCTGCAACATAGGTGGCTCAGTTAAATAAGTAGATGTTTTACATTATTTTAGCCTAATAAGTTGTCCAGTTGACATAATGTATTTCCTGAGACACTTCTCTTTAATTGTGATTTACAGAGCTCCTCTCATTTCATGGACTTGCACAGATGTGTGTTGAATATCCAATAGGCAACCAGTTACACAACTCTGTCAGACACCGCTGGACTTTGTGCACTTAAGCGTCTGTCCAGACCCTAAGTGGAGCTCATTTTCAGAAAACTCCAGCATCTTCGCCCCTTGCTGTGACTTTTAAAGAAGAAAAAGTGACTCGATGAACTTTGTTCTTTAAGCACCTGGTCTTCTGAGCTCACACAAACAAAATACATTTTAAATCCAAAGTCACTCTGTGTGCATTAAAACTAACACACTACAAATCTATACACATTATAAGAGATTGGCATAAGAGTTATTAACCAATTACTGTTATGAACCAACCAATCCACTATTCAGTCTCATACAGAATTGAAATTTCAGGATTTGGTTAATTATAAAACCATTCAAATAATGTTCAATTCGACAATTTGCTTGCTCAATCGGGATTATGTTGGAAACACAGAAATCTGTAAGTCTGTATGAACTCTGGAAAACAGATGTTTTGAAATGCTAAAGTAAGAACAAGCATAAAACAGAGACGTGTATCTTTAAGGGGCATCAGGTTGTGGTACAGCTTACTTAACGTTTGTAGTTTACTTGCTTAGAAAAATACTCTTTTGGTTAGGTGCAGGACTGTGGTGTGAGGATTTTTATTTGTTTTAATTGACTGGTATTCATATTATTAATGAAGGAAGTGTAGGTAGAATGAGTGAAAGGTTCAACAGTTTAAATCCATTTGTTTAGTGTTTGCTGTGCACGTTGGTGTGTGTGTGTGTGTGTGTGTGTGTGTGTGTGTGTGAATCTCATGTCTTAAATTAAGTGAACCGAACTTCGTCTAGAGGCCATTGCCATCAAGAAAAAGCCATGTGGACCAAAAGGCCTTTCTCATGCAGAAAGGTCTGGCCAGTCAGCATTTTACCAACACTTTGTGGACATCTATGCAAGTGCCTCTGCAGTGCTTAAATACCTGTTAAGATAGATGACGAGGGATATACCATTACATATCTCAGCAAAGTGCACTGTCTGTCCTTACCAGGAAAATGTTTAGCATCAAATTGGATATCTGTTGAAGACATCTAGTTACAATTTTCTTAAACAATTTGCCTCTTTGAAACAGTTTTGAAGATTCTTATTGCGAAAAGGCTAATCATATTTGTGCCTTTGGCTAATTAGCTCTTAGGTTTCCTTTGATCTTCTGATCTCACTTGCAGGATTTATCTCTGTCTTGAACTGAAATATTTGCTGATATGAGTCAGGCTGTAATACCCCCAACCGTACAGAACCAGAATGAATAGATGGATACCTAATAAGTGTTTGTCAAAGTGTTTGTTTTCTTTGAAAATAAGTCTGTTGGACACGGTTTTAAGTGAACAAAATGTTCACCTCTAGGAGAGGAGAAATGATCACAAATATGTCAGAAGAACAAAGAGTTTTCTTTTTCTGTTTTTGTAATTTCTTCCTTTCACCCATTATGATGTGGTCCTTCACCCCACGCCTTCTTTATCACTTTCAACCCCATTTCCTGTCAGCTTTCTGTCAAATGCCACTAGTGCCAAGAAACATTTAAAAACCAAAAAACACGTACGGTGCCAAGTTCAGCGGGATGATGGGAAATTCCACAATCACAACGGCTTGAACACAAAATTTCGACTGATTGTAATTGCTAAAGTATAAACCTGAAGTTTTTCACCGTCATGCGTATATTTTTTTTCCCCCCCGCTTGGAGACTAATCAAACATCTTTTTCTTGTGCTCTGTCACGGCATAGTTTTACAAAAGTCAGACATCATACTAAAATCCAACTTGGTAATGTTTGATGGCCAGCTCCCTGTTGCCAATGCCTCCCTGTTTATCATTCCTGCCGCCAGCTGTAATGTCATCATGTTTCTATAAAAGGGGATGAGACGAGAGCCGGTGTGACCCTACTGGCAGCGCCGCCTCCTCTACCTAGTTTGCGCCGAATGAGAGCTTTTAAAAGACGGGGCGGGGGAAGGGGATGTAGTGCGGCGTGGGGGCAACAGAGAGAGGCGACGAGGGTGAGCACTGCTATATTTAGTCCGACCTGAGTGGCCATGTGCAGAAAGACAGGTGCAGCGGCTGGTCATTATGGAAGAACACAAGAGCCCCCACAGTCCGAGGCCAATAATGGGACCTCATCTGACAACTACCCGTGGCCCTACCTCAGCACCTATATTTAGTCTGGATTTGAGACCAGCTCATGGCGCTCGGAGCTGTGCGTGTCTTTGTGCGAGCGAGCGAACGCGTCTCACTTAGAGAAATGATGGATGTGTGGGTGTCCGTATACAGAGACTGTTATCTGTATGAAGGCGGCCCGGTGTTTTAGCAACGTTCGCTTCGGTGACGCAGTCGGTCACGGAGCCAGTTCCGATCTTCAGGATGCCGCGTTTTGGCGGTTCTTGTCATGTCTGTGTGTCGTCCGTTAATGTGTTCAGAGTGAGATCGGCACACGTTCAAAAGAAAATGTGGCTGTCGCAGAAACGACTTAGCAGACATTTTTCATTTTGGTGTGGGGAGGGGGAAAAAAACAACAACAACAACAAAAAAACAGCAACAATCAGACATAGTCGCAGTGAGCATGTGACAGGGGATCACAGAGGAACTTTGTATGTATATTTTTTTTTCTTCTCCTGACTTTCTCCATTTTCTGACTCGCAGAGCTTGTCTCTCACAGCAAAAACAAATATTTGCTGCCATGTATCGAGTGGAGTCCATCTGTATCTGCTGGCTGTCTGTGTGGGAAGACCCAGTGCCCTGAGGGAGAGAGGCTGACAAACAGGAGCCAGTTTTAGGACAGCTCAACCTTGGGCTGTTATGTGGAGCAAAAAAAATGCTGTGTCACCATACAAAATCACATAAAAATGACATTGCTTTAACTTTACAAAGCAGAACGGTCGCATCTGGAAACTTTGTCACTACATGTGTCATTGCAGCAAAAGAAAGTTGTTTTTTTGCCAGATTTAAAGCAATTGCAAATAGCTATAGCTAATTTAACTCCAAACTAGCAATTTAGCCACAATCTTACTTTAAATCTCTATAAAAATGTACCATGTACTTTATATATCAATCTATAAATATTTTTTTATGCAATGTCCTGTTTATTTGCTACGCTATAACCCCAGGGTAGTTGTAGACTCTGGATATGAGGTTGTGTACCCACATTTACCCTTAAAGTGCCATCAAAAGCAATTAGACACACCTATGCAGGGGAAAGTTGTTGCACACATTGTTGTATTTCAACCACATTGGAGAGTTTTCAAAGATAAACCTTTATTTATTTAGCCACGCAGGATGGTGCATTTGGTGGTGTGCTGCTGCATAACCAAAGTGCACCGCGGCTTAATGTCACTTCACATTAATGCCAATTCATGGCTCTAGTAATATAAAATTACGTCTTCACTTATGACTGAGTTGATTTGGTAGGGTTTTCATTTATAAATGAAATCATTATTTAAAAACAGCTTTTTCAGGTTATCGTCGTCTGACATTAAATTGGTTTTGATTATCCGAAAAGTGTAGCAAAAACCCAACAGAAGCTGTCAGGCAGATTGAAGCCTACCACTGCATTTCACATCATTCGTAGCAAATCGAAAAGATACAAAGCAAACTGCGCTGTGAGTTTATTGACATGATATGATCATGCTATTCAGGTGGTATAATGCCAGGAAGTTTTGTTATATTTTTTGCAACCCCTTTGCAACCCCCTATTGTCACATTACAACCACAAGCTTTAATGTCCTGTATTGGGATTCAAAGTGATCGACCAATCTGATTGTATTTCTCCTCATCACAGTCATGAATAAATATAAATGGTTGATACGCTTTTAAGATTGATTGATTTTTTATTGAACATGTTTGTGGCCGTAATGCTGCAAAAGTTCAAGGTGTGCTTTTCAAAGCCACTGTAGCTTTTTTTTTAAAACTGTGTTGGCACAACCTTTTAATGGCGGTCCTACAGTAATTTTGACTGGGATGAAATATTTGCTTCATGCATACACTAGCATATGAAATTCCTTTTAAGATAAAATAAAACAATCCTGATCTTTACATGTGCATTCACATATCTGATTCATAGTATTCTTTTCAATGAAAGAGTGAAGTCAGTGTGAAATGTGCTTTGCTTGACTATCAAAACCTCACTTGTGTTTTTAGGAGATGCACTCAAAGCGACTTAACACGAACCCCGCTCTGGGGCAGGAGAGCAGATAGCTCCTGAAAACTAAAACGTATCAACTCTGTCACAGTGAAATAATATTTGCTTGCTCAAATTACAAATTTCCCATGGAGCAGAGGCAGAAGGTACACTCGGGCTCTTTTTAATTTCACAGAGAAAGAATGTTTTTTTTCCACAGCACAGTCAAAAGAAAGGTTTCTAAACATTCACTGCCCCATTTTCTCCCCCCCTCTCCACAACAGTGAGATCATTGGGAGAACTGCCGGTCATAGGAGATACCTTTTTATCTGGTCCTGTCTGCTGGCTGCAGATTGCAAAGATGAATAATTTTTCTTCTTTCTTCATGCGCGTGACAGATGAATTCAGTGGAAAATAGATGGTGTGCAACTGTGTGTTTGTGGGTGAGTTGTGTTTACTGTTGCCAAGAGAAGCTTCATAATTGAAGTGCAAGGCTTGCCGATGACCTTTAGTTGACTCATAAATTGTCAGCTGGACCCTTCACCCTGGCCCCAGTCCGCCTTAGATCTCAAGGGGAATGCGCCATTTAAACCATTAGAGTGTCATTTGAGAGGAAGGGGCAAGGCTAGATGAGTGGGTTGGGGAGCTCGTTGGAAGGGAGTGAGGGATCTTCTGTTCCTTTTCCACTCGTTTCTTTCCAGGATAACATTTTAAGGTTTTACGGTCCATTGCAAAAGTAATCATACCCTGTGGAGCTTTTCACATTTTTTTTCCATGTGTTTTTGAGTTTTGTCCCTGCTAAAATCCTTTCCCAGTGGGCTTTTTAAAATACTTTAAATTCAGTCGTATTGGATGGAAATTATCAGTGAACAAACTCAGATTCGAAGGAGAGCATCTGTGAAACGGCAGCGTTCAAGACTTGGCGCTGTTTCTCAATTAGATCATGTCTGGACTTCAATCTTGCCATTCAACATTGGATCTGAACATTTCCATTGGAGCTCCGACTCCATGTGTAGGAGTCTTCTTCTGGAACGTGCACCTCAAGCCCTATCATAAGTTTTTCCCGACTCTACGAGGGTCCGACCATCCAGCTTCATTTACTGCTGAAGGCAAACATTCCCACACCATGACGCTGTTACGGCCACTTGTCACTGTACGGATCGCACATTCAGGGTGATATACAACGTTTAGTTTCAGATTCATGCCAAAAGGTTTATTTTGAGTCTTATCTGAACAAAACATTTGTTCCACATGTTTGCTGTGTCATTTACAAGGTTTGTGGCAATCAGCAAACGGGACGTCTAAACGCTTTCCTTCAACGGTGGCTTTCTTCTTCCACAAAGCCCAGATGTGTCAAGGGCACAGCTAATTGTCGTCAGCGCATCCTCCCCGCTAACCTGTGCAAATCTGCACTTCCTCAAGAGTCACCACCGACCTTTTGGTTGCTTCTCCGAATAATGCTTTCCTTACCTTACAGTTTATGTCTATGGCTCTCTCTTGTTTGGCTTGCGTTTGTGCCATGTTGATATTTTGGATGATTGATTGAACAGAGCTCTGTGAGATGTTCAGAGCATGAGGTATTCCTTAAACATAAATTATCTCTAATCTGTCTGCTGGTGTTCCCTGATCTAGTTCACCAAGGTTCTCCAACAAGGTTCTGAGACCTTCACAGGAACTCTAGATTTACACTGAGATCAAATTATACAGGTGGGCTTTATTTACTAATTGGGTTGCTTCTGAAGGTAATTGGTTGCCCTGGGTTTTATTTACGGTTATTACGTGGGCCAAATTCAAATGGACAACACACTTTTCAGATTTTTATTAGCGGAAACCTATTATGAAACCACGTTCCATCTTTATTTCACTTTACTGGTATGGACTACTTGGTCTGTCACATGCGTGTTGGTCTATCACATAAAATCAAAATCAAACCCATCAATGTTTCTAGTTGTAATGTGATAACATGCATAACAGTTCAAAGAGTATGAATACTTTTGCAAGGCACCAAAGGTCAGTCTAGCCAAGGTTGTTTTTTTTTTTTTTTGTTGAGAGTGACAGGATTGCTGCAGCAGCTAAAACATCTGAAACAAAAGAAGATGGTAACAGGGATGGTCTCTGGGATCTTTAGGATACAGAAGCCTGAAAGATGCTGGAGGCAGAGCAGGAAATGGACCTGAGCCAAGATGATAGAGGAGGCAGGAGGTGTGTCTCAGAGGCTTTATGATTTAATCTACGGATAAGAATTTAAAGTGGGAGTGTTGGGCTGACCGATCATGAAAAAAATAAATAAAATCATATCCATCAGATAAATCAAAGCAGTGTTCAAAGATTGTAGAAAATAAAATTTGGTATGGGTCGGATATTATCCAGCTGCAGTTCTGGACAGTGTAAAGGTTAGATTTTTATACAAAGACTGGAGTGAACAGTGGAAAGAGTGCAAGCTGGCGCTGAAAGCAGCGCCTAATACTCCAAGCATCCCACTGTTAAACTTAACAATAATATTTCCAGCTTGTTAAAAATACTCCTGAAGTTACATTTGTGTCATAAAATGGGAGTTTACAGGCAAAAGGAAACCAGTAAATCTGTTAATTTGTTTGTGGGCAGTTAAAGTACGCCATCAGAATTGCCTTGCATTAGATAAATAGATGCATCTGTTGGCTTAACAGACATGAGAGGCCAATTAATAGAGCGGAGCAGCTGCAGGTTATTTATTCTGCGAATGTGACGACATGGATCTCTTATTGTTTATGGTATTGATTTAATGAGCTTACATTCCAAGCAATGAAGACTTTAAGCCTGTTATAGATTTCTGTCTGTGAATCTGTTCGAACACACATTCCCGTCTTTGTGGGGACTCTTCACTGATGCGGAGCAATCTTAACCCCTGTGACCCTAGTTCAAATCCACCTTCGGTGCTAATTGCTAAACTCTCACGGATTTACCCAATGTTACAGCTTGAATGCATCATGTTATAAAGGGTTGAAAGTAGAAAAGAAAACTGAAAAGACTAACCATAATAGGGTTAGTCTTTTCAGTTAACAATGCTGCCTAATTAGGAGACTCAAAACACATGAAGGTGATAAATACTTTGATAAACCTTATGAGCAACAAACTTGCATAAAAACCTAATTACTCATGGCATTGTTGGTACCTTTAACAATTCTTTTAAATTCAAAACTCTTTTTTTTTTAGTTGTGCCTTTCCTTTTTACCTGGATCCAAGTTTCTAGTAACCTCTAATCAGTAACGCCTAGCTTTCGGTTTCCCTAGACTTTAAATATGTCATGACACAGAGACCCGTTTCTTATAGCTAGTTGATGCTGGGCTCCACAAGGACTCAGGCCAGGGAGGAGGATGGAAATGGAGGTAGAAGAGGAGCGGCAGCTTGTGTTCGCCAAGCTTCAACCATTGGTCTAACATCCATTAGCTGTCTGCACACCATCTGGTCATTTTGGAGTGATGCAAGGAACAAGCCTTTCTGTGCCACATAGACAAACATAAACATACTGAGTTTGCTAAACGCAGATGGTATTCTAGCAGGAACTCTGTGCTTTGGTCAGACGAGACGGAAAATTGAGCTTTTCAGCAACAAACATCTCCAGGTGAGGCTCAGTGACGTATGAATCTGTGCAGAGGCATCTCACACTCGCTGTTAAGCAAGGGGGAATGTCTGAGATGCTGTGGGCCAGTTTCTTTTCAAAAACTGTGGAGACCTTGTTATGAACCTTTTGAAATACCAGGAGATTTTAGATAAAACATCAGAGGACTCGTAAAAGGAGGTTGAAACTGGTTATATGACCATCTTAACAAAGAGATTGCTCACCAGATAAAAAAATCTGTTCTCCCATGACCTGATCACCAGACCTAAATGCTACAGAAAACCCGCAGACTGAGCAGAGGAGGGGAGGGCATAAAGGCAAACTCAAAATACTGGTCAGAAGAAATGGCAAAGATCTCTTTCTGTAACCTCTAATCTAATAAACTTAATAAAATGTAAAGACGTTTTTTACTACATTGTTCAGTGGGGGATTTAGCTTTTCGATCAAATCTGTATTTATTTAAAAGCTTTTTTACTGCTTTTACCTGGAATCCTAATACTACGTATAGATGGTGATAGTATAATAACAAGGATTAAATAGACCCCAGCTTCACTGTATTCAAGCTCATGTTTAAAAAGAAGTGTTTTTTTTTATTTAAACACAAAAGCAAGAATTATTTATTTTTAGTATTACAATAATGCTCTTAGCTCTAATAGTAGTTTACAAGTGCCTATTATGTAGAATTGTAGCCTTTTCTGCTCATATTGCTATGCTAATTAGCCAGGCTATCTGCTCTGGTAGCTAGCTTGTAGTTAACTGTTTAGTAGATTTTCTGCTCTGGAGTTGCCAGTTTTGTGCTTTTTAAAAAAGTTTAATAAGTGTGACAGGTGGTACCCCATTATATTTGACACCACAACAGTCTAGGTTCATTGCAACTACATAGTTTTTTTTATTTTATTTTTATATTTTTGGGCAGGATTGTGTTACTCTATCACTCTATTGGTGCTGAAAACTCTGCCATTGTATTAAAAGAAACTCAAACCAAAGGAGCGGTTTGACAAATCTTAGCAACTGTAACTAATTAAGACCTGAATAAACCTCGACACAAGTAACCAGCCCAGGGCTAACGTAGCAAAATAATTAAGTCAACATTTTTCTTGGGGTGGAAAAGTTGGGCCAAGAAATTGCACTTAAGTGTGGCCCTATAAGGTAAAGCCTCCCAACTATTTGCGTCTCAAAAGGAAAAGGGGGGATTTTAAGCTCAGAAACACGGCAGGAAGTTTGCTTGAACCTAAAGCTAAGTTTTTGACCCTTAAAAGCCATTTAAGCTCATTGGCTCCAGTGGTTAGGTCTCCACAAAGCTGTCTTGGTCTCTTATTATAATAGACTCCTGAGTTTCAGTCTCCTTAAACACGATAAAACAAAGGCCCACACATGAGTGAGACGCCTGCCTCTCTTTGCATCTCTTTAGTTCCGCCTCTAGCTGCAATAAGAAGCCGTGGCTGCTCTGCTCTGAACTAATGATGTGCCATCCCAGTTCGCCCCCCTGCAGGCTCTTCTCATCCCCTGGCCAGCACCGCTCCACCCATTTATCAATCTGCATTAGGCTGTTTGTAGTCAGACAGGCAGGTCAGCGCACATCCAGATGGAGCGTTATTAGACTGCTGCTCCATCCATCCGAGCCCAAACCTCCTCCCTGCGCCTGAAGCTCGCTAGCTTGTATTCAAGAGTCCAAACCAGTTTTTTGAACATTTCAAAAATAAACAGTAAAGAGAAGTTTGGTGGAAAACTTCATGTAAGGATGAATAAATAAACAAACATCTAAGCCTTTTATACATAATTCATTCTCAAGTCAGTAACATTTTCCCTTTCCATCTTTTCTGACTGTCTTTGCAGATGACTCTCTCTTTTCCTTTTATGCTTTTCGGAGCCGATAAAAGTTGTTGGTCTTTTTTGATAGGGAGATAAAAATGGATAGTGGGAAGTGTGCAATGTGGCTGAGATGAGAGAAATGATGAAATTGAGATGGCTTATGGATGGCAGCCACAGGTGACGGCTCACACCTTCTCCTCTTCCTCCACCACAAACTTTGCAAATCCCCTCTCTGCTTTGTTCCTGACATTTTTCCTCCCTACTTTATTTCCCATCCCTCCTCCTCTTTTCTTCTCTCTGTATATAGGACGTGCCTGGTGTGGAGCGGTACTCGGATAATTAGCAGCGGTTTATTAAATATGAATTTGAGCGGGCTCTGTGGGAGCCGCTGAGAGAGACTCTCGTTGAGACTCATCAATTAAACAACAGAGTTTTCCAGCCTTTTGATTAAAGATAAAGAGAAAATCTGATGATCAATGGAGACCTGTTAGAGCGGAGCAGACGAGCAGTTCTCATGGATGGACCAAAAGAGGGTTGTGATAGACAGAAAAACGGATGAGTGAAAGAAGGAGATCAAGTCCCAGCAATGCACAACCACTTCAGGGTGGGAGAGGCATCCCTGACAAGTGACAGGATAGTTTGGAAATTAGTAGTGTCTCTGCGTGTAAACATTGCATGTGCCATTTAGGGCACAGAGGAAAAGCCTTGCATCAGTTGGTGCCCTGCCCACACAGACTGGTGCTTGAACTGATGCCAAAGGGAAGCTGGCCTCATAAACTGGTTTTGTTCTCTTTCTGGCTCTGGTTACCTCATTTCTCCATCTAGTCCCTTGTTTGAGTCTCTCCTCCTACTGGATTTTTAAAAACTAATAAAACCTGCTTAAATCAGTTTTTTTTTCTTTCTCGGTAGGTGCCGTACTTTAAGACCAGTTTTATCTTTATCAGTTTGTCTTGCTTCAGAAATGAAGCACCTTTAACATCTTTAAATATGATATATAATACATTTCTGACAAAATTTAATAGAATATAGGGTAAAATCTGATTAACTTTTTTAACCTTTTCGCAGAAGTGAGTTCCGCTCACTTTAAAAAATATACTCTAACTGAGCAATGCTGATTTTTACTTGGCAAACCGGAAGCACACAGCTCTTCCGGATGTAATTTTTCAGTGCTCCGCTTTCACTTTTGATGCTTTTTGTAGAAAAATGACACAGCATTTTCCCTCCAAAGTGAGCGCCTGGTGAATGCTGGGAGACAATCTTTCGAAATGCAGGCAGCATGTCTGCAAAACATAGTATTAGTTTAAGTAACGTCACTATTGGGTTACATGTGCAATATTTCTATAGCATGTAGTGCGTTCCATAGCAGGGACAGTGGTATAAATCAGCAGTCTGCAACTCTTTTTAATTTTTTTTTTTTTATTTTGGCTGCATGACCGGTAGCTTTACGTTCAGTGGTTCAGGGAGCTGGTGGAAGGGTTGTGCCCGTCAACACAGAATCATTCGTTCATTGTTTACTTAAAGCGACACTACTGCTCTAAACTTTAAGGTCACTTAGAAAGGTCCTTATATTTTTAATAAAAAGTACCACTTTCTTCAATTAAAATGGCATTAAATTTTCAGCAGCCTTACTATCTTATCTTATCTTAATCAAATTGTGGGAGGTGCATCAGGAAGCATGAGGGCACTTCCTTGGATCACCTCAACAAACTGACAGCTGGAACGCTGAAGGTCTACAAGGCTGTAATTGCTGCAGATGGAGGATTCTTTGATGAAAGCAAAGTTTGAAGGATTACATTATTATTTCAAGGAAAAATCATTATTTCTAACCTTGTTGGTGTCTTGATTATATTCATTATGCAGCTCATTCATAAAATGTGGGTTTTCTTGAAAAAAGATGACATACTTTTTGTGACCCCAAACCTTTGACCATTAAAACGTCAGGCAGACATTCAATAGTGTGATGGAGTTTTACCCTGACAAATCTCCATGTGAAGGCACAGATGGGCAAAGTCCCCCATCATGTTGAAAAGATTCATAAAATCTCAATCAAAAGGTTTTGTTTGCAAAATGAAGGGAACGTGTTCTGATATCTAAATATCTGACCGATAGAAAAGACTACAATACACTTCATGGTACTCAAAATGGCTCCTCCCACCAAAGACACAATGTGTAATCATTAAAGTTTTCCTTATCAGCATCTTGGGTTCATTTAGAAAATATTTGTTGTTGTTTTCCTAAGGCTATATTATGTAAGGATTACCTTTTTACTTACCAGGAGCCCTTTAGTGTTCATTTACTCACTCCTTTCTTTTTAACATATCTCACCTGTCAGCAGAGTTTCTGCCTCCCTGAAGACGTTCTAACCCCCTTTTTTCAAGGCGGTTTTCTTCATTAACACTAGAGCAAAGAAACACGAAGGGTCAGCTTTGACAGCACAGCAGGCCTGGCTCCTGAGCTCCGGTGCCCTTTGTTTCACATCGTGTCGCTCGTTCACCAGCCGCTACAGTCGTCGAGTCAACCCCACACCACAAGGAGATTACCACGGCTCAAAAACATAAAAATCGCACGCCCCCTGCTACCGTGTCGGTGAGCATATGGGCTTCTCACATGGTCCCACACATGCCCCCCCCCCCCCCCCCCCCCCCTTCAGCAGCCTTAAAGATCGGGCCAAGTGTGCAGTGAAAGATGGACTGCGTGTGCTGTTAGCTGACGCCATGTCTGATTATGCTCTTGCAACATGAACAGGAGGCGTCGTAGCCAGGCTCCTGTCCGATGGCTGGCTTTGAAAAAGCCGTTGGACATTGAACGCACGTGCACAGCTGCAAAGATTTTACACCCACGTCTAGCCTCTTACTGTCGGTGAGGCATGGAAGGAAATTAGCTATCTGCAATGTTTCCACTTCAGTTACTTTGACTTCCTTTTAAAGGGACCTGACATTTAAAGCTGTCGGGCTGTGAAGCTGCGTCAAAACTATCTGCTCGCGGAGGTCGAATTCTTATCGGTCTGCAAATAACACATCAAAACCGAAGCTATGACAAAAATGGATGAACTATGTAAAAACATCTATTGTGGATGCATTCATTAATGGACTTAATATTAACACACTAAAAGCTGAGGTTTGATCAGGCTTTTGCAATATTATGCTGTACCAGGGAGACCAGGTACTGGTAGGTTAATGAACATGTCCGGTTTTCACTATTTTTCACAGCACCAATAGGCATGTACTTAAATCAACCAGTGCGATGCATGAAATACAGCAGCCTTTCTGTCGTGTGACATCATTCCCTCCCTTTAATGAAGAACCACAAAGGGAACTTCCCCCATAGCATCTCAGCCAGGACAACTGGATGGCATATGTGTTTCTATGTATGACAAAGGTGCCATGGATCTTATGGGTCAGCTAGACACAGAAAAAACATAAAAAGACTGCGAGTTGACAGAGTTTGTTGCTACAGTACACCTGGGAAAAGGGTTAGGGTGCGCCAGAAGTGGATCAAATATTTTGAGAAGGTCAAAAGTACAACATGTTGCTCTTAGTTATTGAAGATCACAGTTTCTCTGTGCACTTCCCTCACACGCCGCAAATGTTGAGAGGGTTTTCCCACTGATGCAGAGCCAGTGGACCAGGAACGGGAACCAGCTGTCTGTTGAGTCAGTGAAGTCGATTCTGCTTGTGCAGCGTAATTTCAAAGACACTTTCTTGCAAAGACTGGCTTCTTTGGTGAACAACCAAAAACCGATGAGTAAAATCAGCTTGACAGCCGGATATGGATGAAGAAACGAGGATGAAGAAAAAAACTAAAGGACGGAGTATAAACATCTATTTTTTTTGTCAAATTACTGTCTTTGAGAGGCTCTGTCGTTTAATTTTTATTGTTACACGGAAACAAGAATATATATATATATTCTTTTCAGATTGTTATTCTAGATTTCTGTTTATCCGACCAGAATGACATGAAAAGTTAAATACTATTCTTATGGGTTAATTTTCTAATTTAGAAGACTTATTTCTGGCAATGTTTAATTCCAGAGATTTTAGTCATTTTTGCATTTGTGGACTGAAGAAAAGCTGTCTGAAGTATTTTATTTAACAATTCTGTCTAACCAAAGAAGGAGGCATATTGTCAATATGTTAAAATTGTAAGTTATCTTGAAGTAAACAGAGTATCATTAGTGTTTTTTTACGACTAGGTCAACTGTCGTCTGTTTTGCAAATCAAAATATGGTCACCCTATGCTATACATATACCCCCCCCCCTTTGATTTAATATGTGCCAATTTTAAGATCAGCAGGGAAGCTGCCTCGAGAGACATTAAAACCTAATTATACTTGATTTTATTTACTTTTATCCGCTTCCTTTTCCTACATCAGTGTCACTTGGATCAGATTTAAAGCGTTGATCTAATTAACACCCAGAGACATGTAGAGTTTATATATATAAAATCTGTGCTCTCCTCAAACGCTCACTCCATCTCATTATCTTGATTCATTTTGCCGCCCATCTTTCATCACTGTAAACTGCATGGGGTGCGTCCATAAAAACAAGATCCCTGTCTACTTACATTAAGAGCGGCTAATAGCAAATACTCCCCAACATCTGGCCCCGCACGCCGACAGAAGCAGCTTCATGGTTGTGCTGCAGGACGCTGAGGCTCACAACATTACCCCATGTCAGCAGCACGTGTTTTTATGGCGCTTCAAGCCTCCATATGTGTGGGCTGCCCCCGGGTGACTCCCACCGTCACACCTAGCAAGCTCCTGGCATCGTCTGAAGCACCATCTTGTCGGGTTAAAGAGCATTTTACTCATTATTCAAACCACCATCGGTGCAAGTCACCTAACGAGGCAGCTGAGCTGTGAAGTTCACCTTAACAAGAAAAACCAGGCTTTGTTAGAGGCTAAGGCTGCGGTTTCCTTTTGATTTGTTTTGCATTCCGGGCTATTTATTTGCTGACTTCATTGGCTTAAATCCTTTGTTTCCTTCACTGAAAACCAACAAGAGATTTCTCTGTATATGAAAATAAATGTTTGTTTTCACGCTTCTCTGTTTTTTCTAATGCTTTCCTCTCCTCAGAGATGAATTATATTTGTTGACTCTTCACTTTCTTTCTGAGGAAAGTTTTGCGCTAATAGGAGCTTTAATTCGTTGTGACTTGATGCATTCATAGAGAAGACCAGCCAGAGGCTGACATAAGCTCTGGCCGGATGATGCTGAAGCGGAATAGGAAAGCGTGCAACAGCAAGGAGATTAAAATACCGTCCATTTTCTAGCAATACATATTACCAAGAAAACTTTTTAACTGAGACTTCTGCTTAACATTACAATGGTGTCAATTTATAAATGTCTAAATCATCCGTTGTGAGTTGCAGCATCTAGTCCCCTAAAATGTACATCAAGTGAAGGAATCGAAAAGTAACAGTCTATCCAACAGGCCAGGAGTGTTACCGGCTTGCAGAACTTAGATCCATAGCATTTTATATTTTATATATATATATAAATATGGTAGCTTATCCTGCCAAACATTGCATCCAAACAGTCCGTTGCACGCGCTCATATTCTAATGATGACTTTGAGACAATTTACTGTGCACCTCTAACATTAATATGATTTATTTAAATAAACACTACGCAAACATTACATTATGTCTGTGTCCTTGGAGGCTTGTTTTTCCAATGTACATGTCAACAACAGGACAATGGGCCTTAAATTTTTTAATAATGTACATGTTAGCAATAATAATAATAATAATAATAATAATAATAATAATAATAATACAGATAACAAATAAATAAATACATGTTTAGGCACCCTTCAATGTGTTCCTGTGAACATGCACAGCCCAGGTATTTTATCTGTAATAACTATAGGCACATTTTTCTCTTCAGTCTCGGTGTCTTCTGATGTTCCTGGCGCCGCTTGCTGCAATTGCGTAACCTTTTATATTCTCAAGATGTTTTCTTGCTTTGTTCCCAAAGTTCTGTGTTTCCACGGTCCTGTGCTACCTAAGGATTCAGCTCTTAGTGATCAATGTTATACAGATTTTTTTAGACTGGTGTAGACTACCAGCGTCCTTTGATCCACTTGTATCAGGATTAAATACTTTGGGGGTACTGCCACGATACAGGATTGTTTGTCTCAAAGGTTCATTGTAACAATATGCAGAATCAGGGGTTCAATACTCCTAAAACCCGTTGCTGAATGTTGTGGTGTTTGGGTCATCATTAACCCAGATAAAACAAATTGACTGCATGTATTGAATCTAAAAACAAAGTTGCTCTTTTTTTTTTTTAGCGTTGAAGTGATGTTCACCATGGCTTAGCATGTAGGGAACAGTATGCAGAATCATGCACGCAGTCAAACTGGCACACATGTTGATTCCCATGTTCGCGGAAACTCTGCGGGAGTATCTTGTTGCCATAGTGCCCGTTTGGCATTGACAATTACAGCAAGGCTGAGTCAAAGAAAACGGAGCCAGCATGTAGGTCATAGAGTGGAGGAAGTGCTCGGGAAAGATACGAGTTAGACATCAGCATGAGGTGGATCCTGAGCTTAATCAACAACGATACGGGTGAAGGTTTGGTTGATTTAACATGCTGTTGTCACTTCTTTGGAGATTTTTTTTCCCCCCCATCCTGCTTTAAGGGACAGATTTCCCCCCAGCATGACTCGCTCTGATTGGCTCTGAGCTGCCATCTCAGAGGCTCACAGAGAATATAACATGTAGCCTGAAACAGAAGCTGCTCTCCTCTTTGGCCGGAGCTCTGCACAATGAAAGAGACCGAAACAGACGAGTAATTACAGCCACAGACTTGTAAAACCAACAGCCCGATTCATGCGTGCACAGGTTGATGATCCATGCCTGTCGCTTTGTAATGGTCTCTAAATTCCATTTAATGCATCTGAAACATCTAATCAGATGTCTCTGTGTGTTTGTGTGAGCTTCTGTCTCTGTGTGTGATTTTTTTTTTTAAACAACATCTGCTCTGAGGAGCGTTATTGAGCCACCGCTTGGGAAAAGTGGAAATGCAGGCCCCGGTTGTGATGGCCGGTGTTATCTTGTCATGAGCCAAAGTGTTTCACAGAGCACAGCTTAACAACACCGCTGGCGAGGTTTCTTTATAGATATCTTTCCATTTGGCTCAGGCCGTCCCAATCCAGCCCCCTATTACCGTTTTTATCGGCCTTTGTCATCTCGCTCTGACTCTGAAATTCATTTAGACCCTCTTACTCTGAGATGATCCATCTCCTCGTTGCCTTTGCTTCCTGTTACATACGTTTTCTTACCTCCCCTCAGTTTCAAACAGATGTGAATTCTCTTTGTAGTTTTCTTATCCCCCTGTTCTAAGGACTTTAAACCTTCCAGAGCTGCATGTGCTGTGGTCGATGATCTTATTGGATGCACATGGACCGGTCTGCCAAAATAAACCAAAGTTTTATGTTGAATTAACTTATTAGGGTTATTGTTGCTAGCGCGTACTCCGGGCACGGGCTGCTTAAATGCTCCCACACACTCGCACACACTGTGAGACTGGTGGACTCCGTGCTGACTCTTTGTGGATGTTTTACCCTTCATAGTCAAGCGTACCATTGTCTAAATTTTTTGTGGCAAATTCCTACAATTCCCACAGTTTCCGCCAGTGGGACGAAGCATGTAACATAATGAGGAAACATCTTGCAGATACTTAGTATGTACATATTTACATATTCAAGGGAGTACTTTTTATTCATTTACCCATATCAATTTATTATTTTATATAATCTTGCATTTTCCTCTTTATATATGCACATGCATGTAATGCAAAGTATAACTATCAATCTTTTATCTATATGATTACAGTAGAAAAAAACAATTATTTCCTTGAAATAGAGGAAAAACACAGAAGTGGAGGTAGCAATAATAACAGCAAACATCATTACCGTTATAACCATCACTGCTTTACACATTATATTCAGTAATTCCTATATGTTTGTTTGATGATTTAAACTGTTTCATGTTTGGGCATCGCTTTATTTCAATATTCAAATTGTACCATAATTTAACTCCTCATACCTTTTTTCTAGTGGTTCTGAATTTACGCATTTTAAACTGAACATACCCCCCTTAACTTTAACAATAATCCTCCCTAGTCTTGAACAGTTTTTGAACTATTCCTGCTAATTGTTTATTTTTGTTGATGGGTAATTGGATGAAGCTAAACGGAGGGCTATACTGGGGGAAAAATTGTGAGAGGTGTTAAAAAAACAGGCGTTGAAGCTTGCGTAATAAACACAACCAGTGCTACAATAGAATGCTATAGATCAAAACACATTGGTGTTTAGTGCGGACAACCTAAATCCAATTAAGAATCTGGGGAAAGATTTAAACTCCCGTTCTCAGATGCTCTCTATCCAAACTTCCCGAGGTGGGGGTAGTTTGCAAAGGAGAGTAGACATTAATCTTCTGTTGAATGCTGATGGGGACATAGAGACTAGTGACTACAGTTAAAGGTGAATCCACATTGTTCTCTTGCCCAGGTGTAATTTCCCCCTCCACCTCACTTTCCCCCACTCCTTTATTTTGACCTTTGCCATAAAACTCCAGTGAAAGAGCTTATTATAAAATAGTTACGTTTGTGGCTGGAATTGGACAAAAAGTGTAAGGAATAGAAATGCTTTTGCAAGGTAGTGCTCAGAGTGTTGTTTGGTCAAGTCATGGATTTTTTTTTGGGTGGGGTGGGGGGAATCCGGATCCAGGGTCTCTACCCTAAATACATTTTTGATAAACTGCGTGTTTGTTCAAGTCTTATTTTTGAGATTTGAAATAAACCTTTTTGTATTCAAAATTTTTACTGTATTAATAGCTGCATGTTACTTAACGGTTTTAAGCCTGTAAGATTTAAGTTAAAAACACTCACATAGAACGTTGATGCTTAAAGCACCACTTAACTTTAAGTTTAGTAAAACCATGAAGTTGGAATAGTTCTCAAAACTGAAAAAAGAAATGCCTGAGCCTTTGTTTGGGGAAGATCAAATTTCTCTTCTAAACCCTAGAGTCAACATAGTTCAAATACCTACCTATGAAGTAAAATTTCTGACTTTGATACAGAGAGAGAAAGAGTAAAAAAGCCTTTTTAAAGGGAAAAATAAATGAGGTATAATAATATATTTGAATTATTGATACAGCTGTAATGAATAGTAATGTTATCACATAAAAAAGCTTGCAGTAAAGACGCTACCGTAAAACAGACTCACAGAAGGGTTATTTGAGATTCATCTGTCAGGGAAAAAGGCTTTTTTTTTTTATTAAAGTGCTGCAAAAAAAAAAAAAAAAATTATATGAATGCCTAGGGAGAATTAGAAATTGAATCCAGTCTAAAATGAAAGTTTCATTAAGCAAAGAATGAATCACAAGAGAAAAGAGATTTTGCTCAGTTGGTCCAAACTTTAGAAAAATAAAACATTTACTCTGGAGGACTGATAAGGCAGTATTCTCATAAACTATTGTAACATCTTTAAATAAATATAAATAAATCCTTGGTATAAAAAGTACAAAAGATGATCTTGATGTAATATCAGTGATGGTATTGTTTTACTTTCCAGAAAGTATCTTGACAGACGTTTAAGACTTGCCAGCTGTGCAGCTACCTTGATGAGCATGAATCCATACCTCCTAATCTGCTTGATGGTTTACAACCTGTTAGTTTCCACATTAGTTCTTTTCCTCTTGGGTCCATCAGATCTTTCTGCAACCATCCACATGCAGATCAGATTTCTGTGACTGTGCTCATGGTGCATGCAAACTTCGACGGTAAAACTGTTACTCAAAACATGGCGACAACCAAACTGCACAAAAAACTGCACAAAAAGTCACACCCATCAGGATTTCAGGCTGATTTCCAATAGGGCCGG
>NW_023397409.1:0-33464 GCF_011125445.2 Fundulus heteroclitus | reverse complement strand
TTTTCCATCCATCCATCCATTTTCTAACCGCTTAATCCCTCATGGGGTCACGGGGGTGCTGGTGCCTATCTTCAGCGTTCACTGGGTGAGAGGCGGGGTACACCCTGGACAGGTCGCCAGTCTGTCGCTGGGCAACGCAGAGACAGACAGGACACACAACCATTCACACACACACTCACACGTAAGGACAATTTAGAGAAGCCAATTAACCTAACAGTCATGTTTTTGAACAGTGGGAGGAAGCCAGAGTACCCAGAGAGAACCCACGCATGCACAGGGAGAACATGCAAACTCCATGCAGAAAGACCCAGGGCTGGATTTGAACCCTGAACCTTCTTGCTACAAGGCAACAATGCTACCCACTGCGTCACTGTGGAGCCCCCTTATACAAAAATGCGCCTCCCAGTGGCAATATTGTTGACTAAGTGCATTAAGATTAAAAAATACAAAAAACAATCATGAGCACGGCCAAAGCCATATTTCCCTCAGAAAATTTGTATATTTAATTTATTAACTCGTTCATCTTATGTTGGATGTTAAAAACAGAGTCAAGACAAAGTGAGACAAATGTGGAATAACTCTTAAAACCGATCATCAAATGTGTCATAGTTTCTAATAATTTAGATATCTAGTCCACAGGTATACAGGTCTTAGACACATGTATAGACCACAGCATATTCTTCTCACAAAATCTTTGTGGGTGGATGAGAGAAGCAGTTTCCACCAGTTTTGAACGAGGTTTAAGTGTTTTAGATTTTAAGCAAAGAACTGATACAACTATATTAAGTACACACTGAGTTTAATAACGTAATAAATATTAAAAATAATAATAACATATTTCCAGTTATCCCCAATGGCCATTCCTGATTTTAAATCTACAGAAATGTCCCTCTTGCTGTTCTTTTTTAAAGCTCCTTAAAGGCTCATTGGGTTGTCATTACTTAGATTTAGGACAGCGTATACATCCAGAGTTGAGGTGTATAAGGGAGTGACCAGCGGGGTAATTGGCTTCTGCATACACAAGCTGCCACAGAGTCTCTACTAAAGTATGGCATCACCAGCTGGTTTGGTAATTTGACAGTAAAAACAAAGATCCAGATCTTAAACTTAGTGATGATAGCAAGTGAAACAATGGGGATGGCTCCTCCTCTGTCTCCACTTTTTGAGCAGACTTTATCCGACTCACTCTGATTTCGTGCTACTGAACTCCAGAGGAAGATACAGGATCCCCTTATGCAAACATAACAGATTTAAACATTCGTTCATCCAATTGTCTATAAAACTTGTTAATAAACGCTTAGTTTGGGATGAGAAGATTAACAGGGGAAGGGAATGAACACGTAGGTAGCCACATCTGTGATCTCTTATGATCTACAGCAGCAAACTGTAGTGGTGTTTGGAATTGTTCTACTTTTAAAGGTTGATTTGCACGGTTTTCCTTTTAGTCGAACTGTGACTTATGAACTGTTGTTACTATTGTGTATTTATTAATGTTTTTGCTGAGTCAACTTTTATTCGTGATTGAATATATAGTACAATCCTTGTATCCCAGGTAAATTTCTCTCCAGGGAGACTAATAAAGATACTTTGACTTTGATGTAGGAATGTCCACATTCCAAGACAGCTTTTGGTTCCCAGCTGCAGCATGAGAAGCATTCTCCCATAACATTAGTTGTCATGTGTTTAACCCAGTTTTGTAGGTTTTTGTGCCTTTAAAAGCAGATACCTTTATTAATCATGCAAAAGAGCTTAAAAGCTCATCGTGTTTTTCTCTGAGTTGTTAAGTATTAAGGAAAAATATGTCACATAATGGTATTTCTTGACTCCTTGACTCTAAGGAGGATTTTCTCATATGGTTGACGGTCCATCAGATCACATAGTAACACTGTGGCCATCATAAGCGGACATTAGTCAGTAGTCATAGAGATTTACGCTATTAAGTTCAATGCTTTTTGACACAAAGGCTATCCAGGAAAACTTGTAATTAAACAAATCCTCATAAAGTTATGATTGACAAAAGATTTAAAAGTTAAAGAAGGCAGAAAAATCACTTACCGAAAATAGTAAAAACTGGAAAAAAATTGTTTTTACTGCACTGGGAAATATACTCAGTCTACTTTTTCTGCTGAATGCTTGCGTGTAATAAATGGGTCATCTGATTTCTGCACACCCTTACTTACACGAAGGGTTTGTTAAAGCAGCTTTTGATTCTGTTTCAGTCCTCTTGAGTTCACACCTGAATTTGATTAATCCGAACAGCTGTCCTAGTCCGGTAATCCTGGAATGTCCTCATTCTCAAGCTTTACTCAAAGCCACATTTCCAAAAGCGGTGCAACAAAGGGTTAAGGTATCAGCATAATGATACCAAGGCAGTAACCAGTTATTGGAGCAAATATGGGACAAAGATCGCTTTACAAAAACTGGATTTTTCTCCATAACTGATCAACAGACGAGACAGAAAAGTGTCAGGGATGCCACCTAAATGGCTGACTGTCTAATAGGTACTGTTTGTGTGAGATAAATCTGCTGTACTGAAGAGTAGGAATGCAAGACAGAATACATTTTGTTCAAAGAATAAATGTTGACCAGACATAAATTTCCCAACACTTTGTAGGGAATCGTGTTAGAATCTGTCATTTTTACTTCTTCATAGTAGGTACACCTGGTCTGGCGTTCTGTTAGCTGTGACATCATCCAGGGAAGGCAGATCATCTGCCATTACCATATAACATAGAAAGCATTCCTGGATCAATGTGTGCTTCTGTGCTTTCTGTGTCTCTGCTCTGTCTTCTCTAACCCCCATTGGGTCGAGGCAGATGAGCGTTCACACTGAGTCTGGTTCTGGTTCTGCTGGAGGTTTTTCCTTCCTGTTAAAGGGGAGTTTTCCTCTCCACTGTCGCTTCATGCTTGCTCAGTATGAGGGATTGCTGCAAAGCCATGGACAATGCAGACGACTCTCCCTGTGGCTCTACAGGAGGAGTGAATGCTGCTTGGAGAGACTTGATGCAATCTGCAGGGTTTCCTTAGAGAGGAAACTTTCTGATCAGATCTGTATAATCTGATTGAATTTGACTTTGTAAAGTGCCTTGAGATGACATGTATCATGAATTGGCGCTATATAAATAAAATTGAATTGAATTGAATTGAACTGATGATACCAAAGCAGTCATTGGGTCATAATTTGGCACAAAACAACACTAACATCACCAAAAGAGACAGAATCCCTACAGTGAAACACGTGGGTGGCATTTAGAGTCAATCTACGGCACTCTAAATGGAACCGAAGTTTTCGTCAACGAAGCTGTGATCTAATCCAAAAACCAGTCGATTTTGCCACAAAACCTTTAGATAACCACTAGGAAGGCTGAACATGTAGCTGTGTTTTATTTTTTAACATCACAGTGAGTCCTAGTCAACAAATGAAGGAATTCACCAGAAGGCAATTGAGGTTTTGATGAAGTAGGATGTCCTTGTAAAGAAGACTGAATGCTGGAGTTAAAGCAATAAAGTGTAAGGGCAAAAAGCTTTGTTCTAACAGATTAGTTTGTTTTTCAGTTGCGCATAACTTATGTCTAATTATTTGTGGAAAATGCTTGTGGATGATTTGTTGTGTTCAATTTTTTTACATCACAAAATAACCTACCCCTTAACTTCGGGTGCGAACAGTCTTGAGAGTCACTTTACCGTCAACACGACTCTGGGGCTTTTTTTTTTTCTTCACATCTATTTTCTTCAGACAGATTTTCAGCACAGGAAGAAAATAAACGTTTGCCTGTCTGTAATATCATTTGAGAAGCAATGCTGTTTCTGCATCTTGTTTATGCACTTGTTCAAACATAATGGTGGAGTGCTTTTTGTTTATGAGGCTGTCAGTCCAAACAGACTGGATTCACTCAGCGAGTCTGCTAATGTAAAAATAGTCGGTATCACCCTCCCTGCAGTTATTCATCTTCCAGTTTCTGCTCCCGAGCTCATTTCGATGTGCCAGCCGTCTGTGAGGTTACCAGCTGCCAGCAAATCGATGCCTCCCCGGAGACGAGCGGCCATGCTTCCCTGTTCTGTCCTTCGGGTTGTTAGTTAATCAGGGGGCCAAGCATGCATGGACAGATACTAACAAGGCTGGAGAAATAAGGAGGAAAAGCAAAGGAAGAGCTGTTTCTACGGGAGACAAAGGGCTTTAAAGGCCCTGCAGAAAGAGACAAACAAGAGGGAACAGAAAGGTGAGAAGAAGTGGCAAATGTGAAGAAAAGATGGGAAAATGGCTCAATATTTTATTTCATGAGTGTTAAAATGTGTAAAAAAACCACATGATTATTTTATTGTTTTTTTTTTTCAAAATGAACGAATCATCTTACAGTTTAATTCTCCACATTTGTAACATTTCTAAATGAAGGTATTTCTTATCTTATTTTATCTTATGTGATCTTATCTTTGGAATCACTCTTTGAGATGCTCTGTCATGGGGGTACTGCTTTTTTTTATTATTTCCTTCACCAAGAATTCCCTCTTCATCCTTCAGCAGGACACATAAGCAGCGTCTGAAATCAATAATCATTGTTTAGAAGTATAAAGTTTGTCTTTTCCCCTTACACTCTTTAATCAGGATAATGTGTTGAGCTGCAGCTGCAGGCAGAACTTTTCCCCCAAACGCCAGAGTGACCCAAACAAATGATGCTTCGAGGTGTTAGAAGTTGTCTAAGAAATTAATCAAATATAGAAATTAATTAAATATCTTTCAAATTGTGAACATACTCGCTACAGTTCTTAACTCCTGCTACTTCCTCTAACACGCGGCAGAAATTAACTGGAGAGATGTTGAATTTCTCTATTCCTGCTTTATATAATTTTTTTTTTTTTTTTTTTTTCAGAATGCTGTGCAGCTGCTCACACAGACCCATGGCTGCTTGTTGGGATAAGTTCAGAAACTTTCATGTTAAGATCCACGTTCAAACTTTATAAAGACAATAAGAAAGTTAACAACTTTCCTGAACAATGAGTAAGTAGAAAGCAGCAAAATACTGTAGTTTGGATAGTAAACATACAGTTTTAATGCCTATAAACATACTTTTTTAATGGGCACTATGAGAAGATGCTTGAAAATTTGATATTTTAGCTACATTTCTGTCAGGATTAAAGTCTTGATCTGTAAAATATAACTATACAAAGTAAACATAAAACACGTGATGTTCTATAGGGTACAGAATAGATCAGTTCATAGTAATATAACTGTCTAGAGTTTCACACATTTAACACAACCTTTTTTAAATTAAGTTATTCGTTTTCTAAAATGGTGCATATATCAATTTAATTTGTAAATTCTATAATAAAAAATGCTACCAAGCGACTGGGGGCAACTCGTTGGGTAAAGTAGTTGTCTTGCAATCAGAAGGTTGTGGGTTCAATTTCAACTTCCTACTTCACATGTCGATGTGTCCCTGTGCAAGGCACTTAACCCCAAGTTGCCTACCAATCTGCATAGTGATGTATGTGCGTGTTAGTGAGTGGGACAGGGTGAACGTGGCTTTGGTGTAAAGAGCTTTGAGTGGTCAGTATGACTGGAAAAGCATGATATAAATTCAGTGCATTTACCGACACAAACACCATAAAAAAAGGCTGTTGAATTGTGTTTTTTTTTTCTTGTAATTGTGCTATAACATCCAGCCCTCCATCCACCCATAATTCATAATGTAACAAGGGGGCAGGATTTAATAAACTATATTTTTTTCCCACTCCTTTTCAAACCACTTCTTTATATTTTAGTGTTGTTTTTATTTCTTCTTTTTGTTCAAAATGTTTATTCGAAACAAATGAATAAACATTAATTCATTCATTCATTCATTCTCTCCTCCCCAGCAACAATCCGCTGCAGGTTTTACCCAAGCAAGTCCTGGGTCTGCTCCCGTTTGGATACGCCCACAAAGACACATCCTGAGCGGAGGGAGCACTTCAGCTGCACCTCCTATCCATGCAGAGGAGCAGCAGCTCCTGCTCCAAGCTCCCCCCGGAGACTGAAGCACCTCAGCGTTTCCCTAAAGCTGAGCCGGCCAACCTATAGAAGCTCAATTCACCTCCTTATATCCACCATCCCCCTTTTTTCAGTCATGGATCATGTTTCATGGCTGCAGCTGAGGGTTTTAACACAGATGGATCTTTAAACTGTGAGTCTACTCTTTGTCTCAAATATATTTTTGATTTACTACCCAGATTAAAGCAGATGAGTCTCCAGTCCATACAGGGGAAACAACCACGTATGCACACACTCGCTTCTACGGTCAAGCCAGAGTACCAAGACAAGAAACATGCAACTGTGGCGACGTCTAACCCTCTTCAGTAAAAATGCAGTTTATCATACATCTCCTACTCCAAAGCGCAGTAACTCATTAGTTAAATAAACTGGAGTGACTGTTGTGTTTGAGCTATAAATCTCTAAAATAAAATCTTTGTCCAGCTGTCAGGTACAGCAGCGTGTGAGGGGCTGGTTGCCATTCCATTACCCCATGAACTGCCCATGCTATTGACTTCATGAAAAAAGCCCATATCGAATTAGCAGAATAATTTGCAACCAAATAGAAATGTAATTACGTCCTCTCACTCTCGTCTCCTCAAGGGCAGCAACTCAATTTGAGGATGCAGACTTCAATTACATCCAAGGAGCAGAGGAATAACCTGGGAGACTTTAATGAGGAGGAGGAGGAGGAATGAGAAAGGCAGTCCGGTGGACGGGCTGAAAGGGAATCGGAGCTAAACGCAGAGATGGCGTGGGTGGGATGCAGCGGGGAAGAGAGAGGTGAAAGATTAAAGCGAAAAGATGTCCGACAGAGAAAAGGGAATTGTGAGAGATTATATGAGCCCCTGCCAATCTGTGATCTAACCGAGGTAAGTCTCTGCACTCACAAATAAAAGCAAATCTTAAAAAAAAAAACACATTTTCCAAAGTGAAATGAAACTAGTTTATGGTCCCAATATATTGTGAGAACATAATTCACTTCTTCATTAAGAGATGTTCACTTATCGATCTCTTATCTTGTTTTTATTTGTTTCAGGGAAGTAGATTAATTGGACTTAAACAACAAAAAGTCTTTCAATTAACCTTTTTTTTGTTCACTAAAAAAATTCAACAAAATTGTGTGTAGTAGGTGAGGAAAAAGTAATGACACCTTGTCCTTTAATGGAAAGTGATTCCTCCTTCAGCTAAAAAAACAACTTAAGCTTCTTGGAGCCATCCAGCAGAGTTTGTCCCACTCGCAGCCTCTTAATTCACCTTTGACCTGGCCTGGGACTTTCCATTTCTTAAATCTCCGTCATCTGTGGTGGATTTACTGGTATGATGGTTTCTTATTTTCGCTAAAAATTTTCTCTCATACACAGAAGAATTCACTGTGGGTCCGAAAAGGTGAGCTTCTCAGATCCTACGGCCGTGTCCCCAAATCACGACACTTTGCAGTTGAGCTTATTTTTCCTGAATAATGTTTTATGCCAAACATCTAATCTGTTCTGGTGTCCAAATAATTTAGTTTTAGATTAATCCGTCCATGTAGCATTATTCCAGATGTCCTGGTCCGTTTCTAAATTCTCTGTAACACACTTCAATTGTGCTTTTTTATTTTTTTTCAGGGAGCACAGGTTTCCTACTTGGACACCTCCCATAGAAGCCAAACATGTTTGTTTTACTCTGCAGGCGTACACTTTATTACCCACAGAAGGTAGAGCCTGGTGTAGGTGTTTTTGTTTTTTGGAGTATTTTAGCATGTTGTGGCCCTGCTTTCAGGGTGAATTGGCTTGTTTTAAATCCATTTGAGACCTGTTTAAACCTTTTGCTAGACTGAAAGGCTGCCACGCTTCTTTCAGAAGGCCTCAGACAGCTAGGAGCACAACAAACTATTTTAAAATGCTAAGTGACAAAATAGCTTTCTTAAAATATTATTTTAAATAATAAAAAAAATATGAATGTCTTTTCTTTAGTTGTAATTGTCTGGTTATTTTCTCTATATTTGTATTGGTAAAATATTATGCTAAATAATAATATGAAAAACACAAAGGCTCTAAGGGTGTCTTCGTTTTTTGGCATGACTGTAACAGAAGCTGTTTTTATTTGGTATTTTAGTTTCCTTTTCTTAAAACAGCCTGCTTGTTAATCTGGTGTTTTAAATGGACAGCCAGGTGGGCAGAGGCAAGTAAAAGCGCAAAGAGTAGTTAAAACCTTAAACAGGGAGATCACCAGCAGAGCTGACAGAAAGAGTAAATTATGCCTTATTAAAGCTGGACTAAAGGTTTTTATGCTAATATGTCTGTCTGGGCAGGGAGAGGAGAGGAGGATCTGACCTCACAGCCTTATTTTGTTGTTCTATTGGCTGGAATCATGAGAAGGCGGGGCTGTTACCGTGTCTCTTCACCAGGGAGCAGAAAGACTGGTGTGCAGGAACAGCTTGAGAGGAAGGAGCAGCGTTCATGCCACAGTAAACAATACTTGTGCTAGATACAGTAAATCTGAGCACAGAAACAATACCACAGTGGGGTGTATTTCAATAATGAAGAAGACTTTTAAAGGGGGAAATTAGGAACTCTTCTCTAAATTTGAACATGTTTGCTTTGAATTTTGAGTGTAAGATTCTTCCTTAGGAACTATGGTGGGGGTTTTTAAAGCAAGAAATCGAGAAAACTGCTTTCAGAGATTGAAATAAAGCTGCCTGTATTGTTAAGTCTGAAATATTTTACTAATAATCAGATTGCAGAGAAAAAGCTCCCAGAGCGTTGAGGATTTGAAGAAGGTTTATGAGGAAGAATAGTTTAAAATCCCTACTGAACAATTAGGCCGACTGTTTGTCTCATACAGGACATATTGTTTAGATTTTATTACAAAAATGGCATGTCTTCCAGTTACTGAATGAAAGTGTCTACAATACTGATTCACTACCATTTTACTCTGTTACACAAACCTGATGCTTGGGCTAATTAGCTTTAATTTCCTAGTATGTTTGGAATTACCTGATAATTGTGCCTGCTGTAAAATGCATTTTAAGAATATTTTGCATTTGTCTCCATGATTCATGAAGATCCTTAATTTGAAAAAAGGAATAAACTGAAGGGTAGATGGGTAAAAATAGTAACATCAAATGGGGAAATGGTATAATTTATAAAAATGGAGCACAAATGGAGTCTGGAACCACCACAGCAATTTACAGTTTATTACATTAAGCTATTAAAATGCTGAATTGTTCAGTAACAGTACTGAAATTATTCACTTTATAGTAATGTATTCATTTTGTTTTCTACTATCTAATGATCTTTTTTTTCCCCATTAAGCTGTTCTGTATCCCAGAGAGACACTTTTGAACGGTTGTAGCCACTTTAATAAAAAAATAAATGCTCTATTAACTAATTTGATTTGAGCGTGTAAAAGCAATAAAAAACATGCCACCAGAAGCACCTGAAACTGTGACATCTATAGAGTTTGTTTTTTTTTCAGGCTCCACCGCCCACTGAGAGCACACAAACACAATCTTTGCTTCCTCAGCAGTTGCATCCGACAAGGTTGCAGTCGTCTTCTCAGCCGCAAAATATTGTGTTTAATAATTCAGGACCTCCAGCTCAGCTCGGCTCGGCTCGGCACTGAGCCCTGCCCTCCTGGAAGAGTTCACCCAGCAGAAAACCTGACTGTGGATCTTCCTGTCCTCCAACCTCTGCTCCTCGCCTCTTCTTCCTTTAAACTTCCTCCTGATTTGTCTGCTCCGGTTCAGCCTCTCCAGGAGGCCCGTTTGCTCCTCGTCCTCATCTACCTATAGTCTAAAGTGGAAATCTTTTTTTTTTACTTCCTGTTTCTCTTTCTCAACTTTACACTTGATTCCGATTTCGCCTCCGCTGCTCTTCTTTTCTCTCCTTTCATCGTCCAACACTTTCATCTTCCCTGTGAGTTTGCTTCTTCTTTCTGCTCCCTTCATCTCTCTCTCTCTCCATTTCCTCTTTCCTGTGTTAACACTTCCTCGTTCTAACCTTCCTTTTTAGTTATCCTTCAGGGACCAGACCAGCCTCATCTCTCCCACCATCAGCACGGCAGAACTGATGTACAGCCGGACAGAGCAGAAGTTGATTGGCACAGAGAGAAATATACCATCTGTGTGCAGTTTGGCACTGGGGGACTCACCGGGGTTTGTGTGGGGGTCAGGCTGAAGCTGACTTGGCGAAAGCTTCCTACGCACACGTAGGTTTTCACCCTGGAAATGTTCAGACAGCTTAAAAAAAGGCTTCCAGGGGAGTTAAGAGGACTTCCTACCTACAAGAGGAGTCGTAGGAAGAGACACCACTAATGGAGAATAAAGTGTTTATTGATGTCATTAAAGTTTATGTCATTGTAATGAACAATAATTAGGAGGGAATTACAGCTCAGCAAAGCCCAGAAGATTCATAAAAGTTCACGTCAAAGAATTTTCAGTAACCATATTTTTTTTTAGCAATGAACTTATAGAAATGCGTGTTTTGTTGCAACCAATACGTGAGGAAACTCATCAGCACTGTGATTTAGTTTCAATGCTATTATATTTTGCTTTAAAGGGAACATCTTATGCTTTTCAGTTCTTGCTTTTCTCATTTAAATCGTTCAGTTGTGGTCTAAATAAAGTAGGACGGTAATCTGTTCTAAGGTGCGTCTGATAGCAGCTAGTTTTGGTGCTGTCTCTTTAAATCTAAAGGAGGCACTTTAAACTCTGCCCAGTCCAGGTCAGTGTTCCCCTCCACCCTGTTCGTCCATTTTTCTAGTATGCTGGAGGATGGTGTAATGAACAACCGATGACTTATTCACTTGTAGCTTCGACATCCTTCAGCTTGGACAACAAAATTGCTCCGAGATATAAAAATGGTGGATTTGCAAAACTAGTAAGCAGGAAATCCATGACCTTGTTTAGCAGTTCTGCTGCAGATTTTGTGATGTAATTGTTAAAAAAATAGAAATAAAAAACATAAAAGAGAACAGAGAAAACTGAACAGCTTGAAAAATCACCTGGACAGACTACATTCACATTTTTGGCAATCTTAGAGACTCCAAGTACAAAACAAAATGTATTTTAGCGCTAAAAAAGTGGATTTGCATGATCTGGGCTCTTTAAAAATTTGAGATTTCTGGTTAACCAAACAGAATATTTTGGATAAACCTAAACAGTAATTCATCCAGTAATGGTTTATTTTTTAATAATCATGGTTAATGGTCCAGATTTGACTGAACCATCATCTGGTCATCAAAACGTTGTTGGTTCAATTCCAGAACCCTTAATTACCCTAAGTCCAGACCATTTATCTCTATCTTACAAGTTAATATCAACCAGTTATTTTTTTAAGTTTAAAGCCTTCAAATGTTGTGCCACTCCCTTTCTACAGTTTACAGTATTTCTCTCTGTGCCAAGAGTTTGATGCAATCAAACTCTTGGCACAGAGTTTGATTGCACTGGTGCTGTCTATCAGTCTAGGATGGATTAAAAGGCCTACAGCATTTAGACAGATCATACTCGAGTATATATATATATATATATTAGGGCTGGGCAACGATTAAAATATTTAATCGCGATTAATCGCACTGATTAATCGCGATTAATCGCGATTAATCGCATTGTATTTACAAACTCCAAGAATGAATTCAAAAGTAGTGTAAAGAGCACTTTTATTTTAATGTTCTGCTGCCATATGAACAAAAGTGTTGTAACATTTGTAGCACTTATCAGTAACACATATTTAGTGTAAAGCTCAACTTAAACATGTAAAACAAAAAATAGCAATAATAATAAATTAAAGCTTATTGCCACTGACAGGGAATTCTCTTTATGGGGAAAAAATTCTACCAAAAACAGGCAATTTCTGAGGTAACAGCAGGGAGCAGCATTACCATTTTATGTTCAATACCAAAGTTTAACTTGGCAGTGGTTCCAACTAACTTGTTTCTGTCATATTCCATGCTGGAAGAACTTTAAACTGAAATGCTTGCTAACTCGATATGCTTGCGTTTATTTGACGTTGACACGCGGTTTTTTGTTGTTGCTTTCTCGCGCGCATATAGTGAATGGCAGGGGAAAACAGGCAAAAATACATGGATACTTTGAAACCAGAAGCGACTTCACCGACGGCGTCGATGCAGACCCCCCCCCCCCGCTCCGCACAAAACTTGTTCCGGCCGCCAACTCACCGCCTCGCCTCGCCTAAGCTCGCTCGCGGTACCTGCGGGAAACACCGCCTTCCGCATGTCAGCTGTGTTTTTTTTCCGGCCAGCACCTTTCTTCCTCTTTGAATCTGAGGCTGGGCTGACAGCGAGGTTATTGGCGCATTATCGCCACCTACTGTTCTGATTCAAACCCCTACACCGCAGCAACAGACCTTCACAAAATAAAAGCATGTGACCAACATGCGTTAACGCGCGTTAAAGAAAATATCGCCGTTAATAGTCTAATGAGTTAACGCGAAATTAACGCGTTAACTTGCCCAGCCCTAATATATATATATATATATATATATATATATATATATATATATATATATATATATATATATATATATATATATATATATATATATAAATGTATATATATGTATATATATATGTATATATATGGGGCCAGAATTCCCGCACTGAGATGTGAAAGACTAATAGTCCTACAGAAGAAGTTTGATTCAAGTTATTGCTGCCATGTTTTTACCGTACAGAGCTTGAATGATTTCATTTTGACAGCCCAGAAATCTGTATCAGAATAACAGCATGAAAAACTATTTTAAATCGAGAAGCAGACTTGAATAGCACATAACGACGTCTGTTGTATTGTCAGCACTCATGGGTAAAAATACCAAAACAGACACATGAATAAACTTTAAAGAGCATATTTCTAACGCTCACTATTGACGCTCATCTTCCAGCCACAACAGTAATGTAAAATAATAATGTGAGAGTAAAAGCAACACGTAATCCCACACAGTGGTGCCTCTTTGTCGGCACGTGTTGTCAAAACGAGTGACGACACAGTGAGGGATTCTTACCAAACATCAAGGAGTAAATCATGATATGGTGGCCGTTTAAAGGTGACACCGTCATTGGGTGAGAAGAAGAAAAATAGGTGGGGAAACTAAAGTTCCTGCACAATGTTTGGACTCACGGTGAGAAGATCTGATTGAAAGGCAGCACTGCCTGACTGAAAACATTTTATCTACAGTATCTGTGGGTTTCATGGCTTTTTTTGTCCCCAGATCTCCTATACAATTATTCTAGCCCCTTTTTTTTTTAATTGCTCAACTCAACCAAGTTAATTTTCAAACTACAGAACTTCTCCTTTTTTGACTAGAATCCCTGCAGCCATCACGCCTCATATTTCCCATCCCAATTAAAAACCAACAAGCAGATTCAACTACAGCATTGGGAGTGATTCCACCGAGTCCATCAGCACTGAGGGAAGCTGGAGAGTGAAACGGTCTCTCCTCTGTTTACTGTTTACCTCACTAATTTACTTGCTTTGAAATGTTGCGGCGGTTCCCAGGCAGGAATATACGCGGAGCAGCAATTAGCCTGAATCACACAGCTGCTGTGGTTAAGTTTGACGGGGGAAAAGGTTCCTCTGTGGAGGGTGCAGCAGCATCAGCCTCACATGTAACGGCTCAGCCTGACCTTATCAGGACAGGCTGGATAGACGGGCAACTGGGGCACAAAATGTCGGTGAAACCGAAATCTGTCTCCTCTGATATTGCATTTAGCGGCGATGCCGGTCTCCAGGGTTGTGTCAGTTCACCTTTTTTTATTCACACTTTACACTAACAGCTGTATTAGCTCCCAGCCAAAGCAATATGTTGCGAAATTTTTCCACGTCACTTATACTCGATCTGCAAAGCACAGATTCCACCTCAAAGAGCCGCGGGTGTGCAGGGGACGAGTTTATGAGCTGGTGTGACTCTCAAAACCTCCATATTAACAAAGATAAGACGGTGGAGATGCAGGTGGATCCCAGATCTGTTGAAGATGGCAACATTTTCAAGAATCGAGGCTCAACTATCTTCATCTGTGGCCACAAATGGGTTCAACATCTATAAAGGGAACTCCTTATAATACCTGGGAGTTCACGTTGATACGAAGTTGAAGCTGAGATTTCAACATTGATTACAACAGCAGGAAAAGATCATGGGTGGTGCACCTCCTCTAATTCCTCAACAACTGTTTAAAGGACCATCCTCAGACAGGAAAAAATGTAATTTAATGGATCCCTCTCACATTAAAGCATGTCTTTGCATGTCTTATCAAACTCAGGACAATGGGACAGAGTTCTTCTCTGTAAGCATAACAGGAACAAGCATTAATACTTTATCTGTTGAAGTGAATGATGAACGCTGAGCACAAGATGAACATGTCCGGAAGAATACAAAGCTACCTAGATAACGAATTCCTCATTTATCAGTACAGTCCTTCAGTAATGGATTTAGAGGTTGGAGAAGCATGTGTTCTTTTTTACGGTTAAATGGGTTCCTTTCGTTTCTTTCTAGTCATGAGAATAAGCAACTCAACTTTTGTTTACTTACAATCTTCAATGAAACCTTGTTAGTGATGTGCTTTTTAATGAATTAGTGCTTGTCATAATTAATTTTCATGATGTTATGGAAGAGTGATGTGGCTGTGCAGTTTAAACCCTCTGCCCAAAGGCAAATTTCCCCTGAGGGAAATTAATAAAGAGACTTTGACTTTCGACAGGCTTTATAATGATACACAGACAGACAGATTAATAGGTAGATCTGAGCATAGGTGTAGCTGTAAGTATGAAACCTGCAAAGTTTGGTAGAAACTGTTTTTTTTTTTAATGAACGGCTCAATCCCAACCAAATCCAAAGCTGTGGTGCAGCTTTTCACCACAGTGCATTTTTCCCTCTAGTTTGATAATGAGCTCTTTGGAGATTACTCTGCATAATCAAACAGAAACACCCAAGACAGATTTTTGCACGAGCATCCAAAAATGGCACTACCAGTAAACACGTGTAAAAAGCCTTAAAATAAATTATACCTTGACAGAATTAGTATAATATCATTGTGGAAAATGAAGAAAAATCCAACCTTTGACTTCAGTTCATGTATTCTGTAGAGTACTATAAACATTTACCTGAGGTGTTTTTAAAATGTATAGTGGAGGTTGACCAATACATCGGCTGGCCGATATTTTTTGCCGATATTTGCGGGTTTTTTTTTTCTTGTATCGGTATCGGTCAATCCATTAGCGTATTCAGCTTTTACGTCAGGTGAAGTGCATACATTGCCACTCCCTCCACGGCAGAGTCCCTGGTAATGTTGTAAAACTAAGTACCAACAAGGTACTTAGTTTTAATACAGTAAAAGTTTTCAACTTTTACTGTATTTTTCATTGTCTAATTTAGCTCAATTAGCCCTTTAGATGTCTGCTCCTGTCACTGTGAGCGGGAGGGAACAGCATCTGTTTCACTCTGAGAGCGGTGCAGGTTTTTTCTTTTACTTCCACTTTCAACCTGCCACTGAAACTCTCATGTCAATGTTAATTTTTTTTAAAATAGTGGTCAAGTTGGTATAAAACTCCTTCCCCACTGTCTAAAACCCCATGTCTGCTCTCCAGCCGGCCAGCTGCCACCGCTGCGTCAGCGCGTATTGCCATAGAGAGTCACGTGTGAGCATGAAAACAATTACCAATCACGACACGTACAGCATCTAAGTTTACACAAAATAAAGTCCATACTGCAGTGGTGGCCAGCCTTTTATCCGAAGAAGGTCTGTTCTAGCCGTGACACGTTCATTAAGTTTTGTTTAAGAGCGTAAAAAAGAAAACTGATTTTTTTATGCACTTTTCAAGCATGTTTTGTAAGAGAACAATTTCGAGGACAGCTGAAGTCAACCAGCCTCTGAAACGCTCGACTCGCCAAACGAGGTTAGAAGGCAAGCTGGTTGTAAAAGTTGATGTTCATCTGCCCTTGCTGATTTCAAATGAATGGTATGTGAAGACTTCCGACACATATTTTATGCGTAGGGCTGACACCAATGCTGCGGCAGACGGCATTTTCTTCCTTGCTGCCAGCCTCATTTCTGAAAGCTCACAGCTGTGCAGGATATTACCGTCTCTAGTGATCTATGGATGGCCAGAGGGAGAACAGAGGTGGCTCATCTTAGCAGGTAGATGACAGAAACGTTTGGTGAAAGAGGGTATAAGGCATCATTGGTGCTGCATACAGCACACGTATTCCTTAAACAGAGAAAAACACCAACTATAGGAATGCTTCAAAACAATTTAAACTGTAGAAGATGTGAGTCCTTTTGGCTTTATTTATGTGTCACCACAGCAAATCATTATAACTTGCACACAGACTTGGCAGTGGTTCCCCACCAGATCACCTCTGTGACCCAATCGAGATTTGAACCCAGTTCACCGCATCAATGCTTAGTTTGCTACACTGCAGAGGGACTGTTAAACTATATATAATACGATGTTGAAACTACAGTTTTTCCTCTAGTTTCATCTGTGTTTTTCAAAAGCATATGACAGAATAAACAAACCTTTTAGGGAAGACTAGGCTATTTCATAATTAGAACATAATTTGAACATAATATTGGCGACTCGACTCCTCTCCCAATACCTGTTCATGCTTGTAACTTTAACAGCCAGAATTGCATCATTATATCTACATTATTGCAGTCTACGTGCATCATAACATTTCAATATGGTCGCACACAACATGAAAAACGAAAAGTGATCACCTGCTGGTTTTTATTATGCGTTGTATTGTATTTATTTCAAAGTATGTGATGTTTAAGAGATTTCTGCTCTCTTTGTTGTTTTACCTGTAGCACTTTTCTTAGTAATTCAGCTGCTCCTCCTTATGCTCTATTTCATGCACACACCTGGTTTTCATTTGTCATTATTCCCCTCTGCATACATATGCCGGCCCATTTTTTTCCCAGCCCTGCGGCACTGTAGGTCAGCTGGTTTAATAAATACTTTTCTCCTAATCTGGATCGCTGTCCCGTCTGCATCTGTCAGGCCTGCATCTGAGTCCTTCGCTTATTACAATCTGTGATTAAACCAACATCAGCTGCCGCTAATTGGCTGCAACAGTTGGACTCGTTCACATATCACGGCACCGAAGGTGTTTACAGACTAATTCAAATATTCAGAGCTGAAAACGAAACCCTGATCCAGCGTTTGAAAGCTAGATAATTGTGTGGTTTATATACATATAAGCAGCTGAGAATAATGTGAAATCCTTTTCAGGAAGAATGTTTTCTTTCAAGCAGCCAATAAAGCAAAATTATAACCAAGATTATTAGAAAATACCAATTCGCTGAAGCATAGCAGCATTCTTGATGGATGAAAGCGTAATGTGGTGCCTCTCTGTATTTTCTGGTCATACATCCTACAAATAGTATGCACCATGTGACAAGCAGCCGTGTCATGGCAACAGGATTCCCCCCCACCGCCCCGTTTTCATCCCATTTTCTCTCATTCACCGTGGTAACACCAGCTCCGACGGAGCTGATAGGTTTGTCGGATGAAAACATCGCATGATGTATTGGACTCTGAAGACTTTGGCAGCTCGCGAAAGATCCTGAAGAACTGCTGCTGAAAAAGAAACGAATCACAACAATCTTCACGGGAACCTATCATTCAATCATGCTCAAAAAATAGATTATTCCAAGAGGATACTGTAGAAGCAATTCTCTTCCACAAGCTCTAATATACTTTATTTAAATGTACTTTCTGTTGAAGAAGACAGCCCTGTTTTGCAGTTAACTACTTTCATTTACAGCTCAAAGATCTGTTTTTAAACTTTTTTTCAACATTTCTGAGCATACTCTCGTGTTAATGGTTGAATCTGGTTCTGTTAAGACAAATCCTTTAACCTAGTGGTTAGAGAGCCAGTCGCTTACATCCTGGAGAGGCTTCTGGGTTTGAATCCCACAGACTGTCCCACCTGAATGTTTCAGATAATGAAACAAATGTTACTATCAGACAAAGATAACCTACGTAAATAAAAAGGAAGGTTTTTGAAGTGACCTAGTCAAAGTCTGCACCTAAATAAAACTAAGATGCTGTGACCCACCCTTTTGAAGCCTGTGTATGCATGAAGTCCCTTTGCTAAATTAAACTGTGTGAAGAACAGTAGGTCACGATCCCTACATAGTGATTGAAAGACTTATATCTTGTTTTCCAAAGTACTTTACAGCCTATTTGCAATTTTGTTTCATAAATGAAATTCTAATATAAAACTTGAATTTTCATCATTAATAAAGTTATTCAACATTAAATGCGTTGGATCCAAACTATTTATTTAAGTGTCCAGGGGAACCTTGAATGTTTCATAGCACTCTTATTTAATCCTTTCATTGCTCTAATTTGATTTGTTTAAATATTTCTGTAGGATTTATGATATAAATTTAATTATACAAGTCAGTACAACTCGCACACAGATTGACAGTAGTTCTTACGCCACATACCCTTTCAGACACAACAAGGATTCAAATAAGGGTCGCCCGTATCAAAGACGCAGGTTTAGCCCACAACAACATGGAGGACAGCTAAGATTTTTTTTTAAAACTTGCTAGTTTGTGTTCAAGTGTTCGTTAAATTTGTTGCTATTGATTTTGAACCTCTCTCCATTAATGATGCCCTGATTAAAGCTGCTGATCGAACAGGAGATTAGCGCCATTCTTCAATTAGACAAATAAGTCTCTAATGTGAAAAAATTTGTAACTCCTAAAACTCAATGTTCTCACTCCGATACCATGCAGAACATCCTAAAATCAGCCCTGAAGCCGGGGCTCAGTGGTTGACGTAGAGAAGAACCACACTGGGGTTCTCAGATTTATTAGTGAAATATCTGTCAGTTCAATGTGTAATCAAAGAAGAAGTTTGACATGAAGTGTTGTATGCCTCCTATTCCAGAAGCAATGTCCTCATGAAACATCAAACTGAATATCTTACAAGGTACAGTGACTGAAACTGTTGTTTCATGCTATGAAGGAGAGGAAAATGTTAAAAGGAGTCCAGGAATCCAGAGATAGGAAGCTGGTACAGCTAATATATTATTATTATTTTTTTTGTATAACTTATTTTTAGGACTGATATGATGTATACAGTGTCAACGTTCAGTTTGACTTCAACGCCAGGCTGTCTGTTCTGTAAAACCTCCTGAATATAACATATATAACAGATTTCTGAGATGCCAAAAGAAAAATCTATCTGTGGTTTATCAGCCTGAATCAGGTGTAAGAGATACATTCGAGAATCTGCACACAAACACACGCAATCTGAATAGCTTTTGTTGTCTGGCCAAAAGGCGGCTGAAGATCTGGATGCAAATGACTCTTCTGTTTCAAGTGGATGTGTCTCAAGGGCTTGATCTCATGTTGTTGTGGAGCGGCTCCGGTTGGGGACACAGACAAATCGAGACAAGATGTAAGACAGGGTTGTGAATGTAAGGCATGTAAAGCACCATTTTTCTCGTGTACATGGATCCTGTCTCGTTTTTTCTTAACTTGCTTTTGCAAATAAACGCTGCTTACTTGTCTGAAAAACGCCCACGCTCTGTTTTTTTGCCGTTTCTCACTCTGTCTGACTTGGGTTTAATCTGTCTTCCTGACAGAACCGGCGTAAGCTGTCTCGGCTGAAAAGAAGCGAAGGCTAGCATGAGTGGGTGGTGAGTATCTTGTTAGATTTTGATTAATGATTTGGACATTGTACAGCGCAGAATTTAAATTTGCCTCAGTTGTAAAAAACAAAAACAAAAAAAAAACAAGTAGACATTGAAAATAGAACATCTAAGTGTAATATTCTGTCTTGGTTCCTGTTTATGATTTGGTTAAAGTTGGCTTTTCCCTGCTTTTTGGTTTATTTGTGTTTTAGGTTCTGTCATAGTTGGAGTTCTGTCTTAGTTTTGGTTTGTGTCTTAGTGTGAGTTTTGAGACTTCTTTTACAGTTATTGTTTTTAGTTTGGTTTCTGATCTGGTCTGTTTTGAGCCTCGGCACTGATGTCTGGTTTAATTACTTACTCTGCACACCTGCCTAACTCCACCCCTGCTGCAATCACCTCTCACCGGTTTCACCTGATTCCACCTCCATATAAACTGCTGAGACCAGACATCAGTGCCAGGTTGTCCTGTTGAGTTATGGGTGAGTCTCCTCTTGCAAATTCTGTGTTAGGTTTGCTTTTTGGATTTTTTGACCCCTTTCCCTCCAGAAACCTGAGCCAGTCTGTCCGGTCTGTTTCTGCCTTGTCTGCCCTGCTCGTTTGTTTATTTTTTGTGTCATCTTTTTGTTCAAACAGTCTGTTTGGATTTTTTCCCCTGTTTTTTGAGTTGGTTATTAAAGAGCTTTTTTTAAGAAACCTCTGCTGGTCTGGTCGAATTCTGGGTCCTTTTCCTCAGAGCATTACACTAAGTTTTCTAACTTGACTATATTTAGTCCAGAGAAGCTTCTGAGAAAATCCTTGATCTGTCTCTTTTTAAATTTTACTTGCAGATTAAACTGGACATCAGAATCCCAATAGATATTTTATAATAAGCTGTTAAAACTGTTTTTATCCATTGTGCTAATTTTTGAGCAAAGGGAGGTGTTTAGCACCTGTTCCCCCACAGATCGACTCGGGTCTGCCTTCACTCGACAAAAGTCCCTCTGGAAAGTTCTGATGTCAACAACGTTCCTTTGAATACCTTCACTTCAAGGACAGGTAATCCACTGCAGTTCTCATTTAAAGCTGTAGATGTGTTTGCAAATAAGATCTGCCCATATTTAACAACCACTGTATGTATCTTTTCTTCAGTTTGACCTTATAGATGTTACTTTTATGGATTGTTAGAGGTGTATGTAATATTTTTTTGCAATAAATATTTCCTCTGTTGATATTATGCTATATTAACATAGCGTGATATATAAAAATAATATACATATCATGCTATAACTGCTAAACAGTGTTAAGATTGTATTTAATTTTTTTTAATCTTTTTTATATAAAAAAAAATTTAATCAGTGAAGACCGAACTGCATCTACTGATGCTAGATGGTAGTATAAAAACCCACAATTAATTAGAAATCAATTGGAAAATGTTTTTTCGTAAATTAGTTTAAAAATGGAAACTTTAAAACAGGGATAGACAGGAATATGATGTTGACAGGGTATTAAAAAATAACGACTTTATTACTTTATTGCCTTTAACACCAATACTTTGAATTACAGTTGGGTAGGGGTGCCTTTGGGTTACACAACAGAAAGAAAAAAAAAACTGACTGGATATTATAATTGAGAGTCTGTAGTTTGACTTGAAGATCGCTGTTCACAAGTGAAAACCATCCAACATGAAGGAGCTGGAGCAGTTTAGCCTGGAGGAATGGGCAAAAATCCCAGAGGCAAGACGTGGCGAGCTCATAGAGACTGATTAAAAAAAAGAGTTATGGCTGTACGTTGGGCTTTTTTGAGCCAGTATTAGAACCAATCTGGAATAAAATGAGCATCACAGTCAACCTCATCATTTAATTCTCGTGTGCTGCTTACTTCCCCCTCCCCCACTTCTTAACTTAATATTTAAAACATGTAATGCTGCTGAAGAGTGAGACGTTGACATCGGTTTCTCCAGCTACAACATCGCTGCTCTCCAAAACAACGACGGAAATCGGGAGAAATTACCGTTTTGAATGACAACGGGAGACTTTTCCATTCTTTGTCGTGTTCTCTTTCTTACCCCTCGCAGGCTTATTTGCCACTATTTAAGAGTTGCATCAGCTCAGTATCACAGGGCTCAATAAAATATTCATGCATTAAGGGGAGAAAAAGGCTCTCCAAGTCCCTTTTCCCTGAGGCCACCGAGTCCAGCAGACCTAGCGATATGTTAGCAGGTAACAAATGGCAACAATGGGAAGCTCAAGGCGCCGGCTAACGGATCCCCTGCATGCATCACTTTCAAATTGATCACCGCCGAACTAGCCGCGGGGTGCTTAAGGAGCTTTTATAATTTTCCGTCTTGGTGGTGCATATTTGCAGCCTACATGGTATGAGAGCTGCGGTGCTCAGGAATCTCTCCTGGTTAATCTGGTGATCAAATTATGTAGTCTACAGTGTCAGACGTGAACAATGGCGAGGCTGTTATGCAGCTAAGGCGTCTCATTCTCCTACACCATTATAACACATTAAGGCAGATAGGAAAGAGTGTGACGGGACTCTATTAGGTTTAAAAGACACTATTCGTCCATTGGGTACAAACTGACCTCAAGCTGCCAACACGTGCGACTGAATGAAGGTTTATTGGACTTTGTTGGCTGTAATCCCTGGCTTTAGCATGTTGTGATTCAGAATAAAGGCATTTTAAGAGATAATTTCAAACGTTTATAAAACCAATACGTCAACTACATCTGAGTTTAGAACAAATAGAACAAAGATTACAACAACTTAAGCTAAATATATACAATATTATAAAATCCCTTGTGTGTTTTCTTTAAAAAGAAAAATGATATGTCAGCCTTAAATAAATCAACGCATAAAAGCCATTTTAATAAACACTTTCCTGCTGTGCACACGTAGAACCACATAGTGTGACTGGCATTAAAGAGCCCGACACTTTTTCAGAGCAATTTAGATGTAGACATTTGTTGTGGACGGCGTTATTTCCTGATTTTGCCGCACCTCACGTCCTCGGCTCCTCAGCCAGGAGTAAAAAACAGTGAAACGCTGCTGACTGATGAAAGATGGTGTGAAGCTGCCTCGAGAGGCCGTCCTATAATTACCCTGCAGATGGAGAGTTTCTGACAGCCAAGCAAATACACAGATAAAACACTCTATTACTTCTGATAAAAATGCCTACACAGTGTTTCCAGCAAAAAGAAACAAACAAAAAAAAAGAAAGAAAAACAAGAAAGGAGAGATGTGTCAGTAAGGATCCTCTAAAATACCCCCAAACAGTTAGTGAAGCTTATAATTTTCCGCTTACGTCTTCCATCCAAAAGATTTTATTACTCCTCTGTTGAATGTACTAAAAGTATTAAAAGTCTAAACTGATGTGCAACTGAGATTCAGAATTGGCATAGTGCAATTTTAATGATTAAGGACATAGTGTTACAATCTCTAGTTGTTTTTTCCTGATATTCTTTTATTTCTAGGATTGTGCTTTTTTAAAGATAATTATCCTTCCATGTTTATCTCTTTCCATCATCATTTTGTATTACGTTCTGTTAGATGTCTTTCCTGTGCTCTACCCTGTTGTCCCCGTTTATTTTTATCTCTCATGCTCAGCTCTCTGTCCTCACTTGTTACGTTTACATGCACAAGTTTTCGCGATCAAATTGAAATGTATTTGGATAAAAAAATAATAATAATTGTACCTTTTATATGGGCACACAATCAATTATTCTGATCATAATGTGTGTTTATGTGCACCTGGCTTCATTAGGAATAGAAACACTGACATGCGCAGTTATTCCCTAAAAAGAACACAGGAGAAAAACAACCCCCGTCTTTGCTGAGCAACAAAAAATAGCAAATATTCCAGTATTGTATGAGTTTGTTGGTCGTCTGAGCGCCCAGGCTGGACCGGCACATTGTTCTAATCATGGTTGAAACGTTACTGAATAAATTACCATTTTGAGCTCTTTTAGCGTTTCTAATAGAAAGGTTGTATCAGGAGGTTGCTGGTCAGATTGACCGTCGGCATAAACCACCCGTCTCATTCGGATTACAATTTCATTCCGATTGAGCTTAATGTGATCACAATACTCCGATCGCCGTGTTTACGTAGCGCATTTTTATTCTGATTGACCCTTTATTTCAGTTACTTTTGTCTGTTCTCAACTGCTGCTTTCGCCTGTTCTGTGCATCCTCTCACCACCATAATGCTCTGTGATTGGGTCATCCTTCACCCTTACATGATTTTTATGCTTGATTTAACTTCAAATAAAATCCTACATCAGACCTCCAATGTTTTCAACATATTTTCTCCAGAGGAGACTTAAGGTTTTTGCAATGACTTATGAGACTTTCTGTGGTTTCAACTCTGGCACAACAACCTGGTCACTTCTAAGTAACCTGAAACAAGACATGTAATCACTGGCAATGACAGGGAGATGAGGGTGAGACAATAAATGCACCTCCAACTGAGACGTTTACATCCATTGATAAGTTTGAATGTTATCTTATTTCGAGGCTTGTATCGATTTAAACAAGTCTAAACTGGAGAGGAATATGCAATATTCAACATCAAATATTTTAGTAAACAGTAATTGGGGAAAGATGAGTTTGAATTCCCAGACAGGGCACAGGCACAGCTTTTAAGCATTATCTCCAAATGTTCGACCAAGTTGAAGTTGCTTCTTTTGGACGTTTTCATTTCAAGTTAAAAGTCCTGCTTTTCCGTAATTCTCTCCATTTTCTGCAGAGCACCTGTACAATCAACCTGTTCTTGTTGGCGGCTTAAATTTCAGCTGAAGGGGTCATTTACTGAGCAGTTACTTCATTTTTTGGTCTGCTCCCTCTCACACCGTGGTGATGTAAAACTCCATCACTGTCCATGGTGACAGGGTTGTTACAGCAGTTTCCAACTCATGACAGCCTCAATGGTTTCTGTCTGCTTGGTCAAAACGAAAAGGAACTCTATATCATCTTAAGGGAGCAATTTGAGTCTTCTTCCAAATCTTGAAAAAATAATTACATAAAATAACTTGTATTCATGTGTGGTAGTTTAAAGTGATGATCTTAAAATCTGCAGCATTTTAGAGGGGTTTTCTTTAGAAATAGTTCCAAAAGACATGTATCTGTGTAAATGTATATTTCTCTGTCTCATACCTTCACTCAGATTTCCTGGTTTTCCCACTGTTAAGACAATTTACCAGTCTAGTGAGGGCTGTCAAATAAAGCTGTTTCAAGCTGACAAAGAGAAAGTACAAGCCATGCCAATCATGATCACTAACCAGAAGTTAATAGGCCTTAGCTTTATCAAGGTAAACATACATTAGTCTACGGTTTGGGTGAATGGACTTATTTATTTTACTCTGTATAGAAGAAATGAACTTATCCAATCAATTCTTCATCCATTATCTATACCTTCTTATCTGAGCAGGGTCATGGGAAGGCTGCTGCCTATCTCCAGGGTGAGAGGTGTGCTACACCCTGGACAGGTCACCAGTCCATCACAGGGCAACATAGAGACACAGATGACTATCAACCATGCGCACACACACAGTCTCACACTTAAGGGCAATTTGGAGAGCCCAGTTAACTTAAGAGTCATGTTGTTGGACTGGGAGGAAACCAGAGTACCCATAGAGAACCCACGCACCACAGGGAGAACATGCAAACTCCATGCAGGAAGACCCAAAGGCAGGGGTTCAAACTCAAGACCTTCTTGCTACAAGGCAACAGTGATACCAACTGCATCACCGGGAAGCCCCCAACCAATTGTTATTTATAAAAATCCTTACAGTGTTCTTGTTGTGTAGTCGAGTCATCTTGGAAATAACTCCTCAAATAAACTGCTCAAACTTATGAGGAGTGTATGAACTTCTGACCAGAGTTAAAGATGCAGGCAGTTTGATTTTGTGGCACAGAAGAAGAGTGAAGTCTGTTTCAGTTTAATCTAAGATAATAAATCACTGGATTTAAGTTTGGGCTGACATTAAGTACTGAAGATAATCAAAGGTGCACCATAAAGGAAGACTTGGTTTACTGAAATATATTCCACAGTGACTCTGGTCCATTAACCACGTCTAAACTATGAGACAGCCGGTTTATAAAACCAGCTTGCCACATACAACAAGTTGGATCAGAAGGAAATACTGAGACATGAAGCCTCAACAGAAATCAATTCAGTGTGAGCACAGAGCTGAACAGAGATGCTGAGAGGTGCAAAAATACCTGAGAACAGAGGTTAAACCTGGATCCCACCTTCACCAAAACACATTTTCCATGTTGAATTCACAGAGACAAAGAGCTCTCTTTGGCACAATATTTAAGTTGGCTCGCACATAAATGTAGACATTATCCAGGCAGATTTTAAGTGTCTTAAGTTTTTCGGCTTAGAAAACATGGAGTCGTACAATTTCCAATGAGTACTCTAAAATAATGTAAAAAAATTCTACTTTAATTGGGTCAACTTTGATCTAAAAGGACTAAAAAATAAGCAGCTGACGTGTCGCTTTGTCAACCTGTTTCAGCTTCTTTTATCTCATTTCATCACCGATGATAGAGGGCGGGTAATACACCATGCATGCACACATGGTATCCCCTGAACATCCGTGCCATTTTCAGGACGACACAGGTGCATGTTCGCTCACATGAATACTTCTTCAAAGGCTTCACATGTAAAACAGATGCATCTGAAAAGTTCTGCACAAAAATAACTAGTGGTTAACGAACAGAATGTTTGTTCATGGTTGATAGATCACAGTCCAATGTGCAGAATTACTCAAAGTGTTGTTTGCGTTCTGTGTTATCGAAAATATTCTCTTCCAGTATCAATGTATAAAGAGCGGAAACACCCTCAAGGTTCCCTTAACCAGACTACCTCCTCTCCATGACCAAGTCATTGAGATCATATTTATAAACACCACAAACTGGATTGCAGAGAAGGGACGGCCTTGCAGGAATCTAACCCGCAACCCTCCAAAAACAAGCTTTTTCTCTGGATTTAAAGGTGCAGGTTAGTACGGTGGCCAAGAGTTGCAAACACACTGCAATTACATCAATGAGCTGCAAAGACAAAAAGTACTCCAAACACAAAACAGACAAAACGCACGCAATGGAAATTGCAGCAAAAGAGAAACGCTGCAGTCACAGAAATTAGGCAAACAAAGTGCAAACATGCCGCAAACACAAATAATGCAGACACAAAACACATGCAAAGGAAAAATGCTGCAAGTAGCAAAAACAACTGGAAGTTAAGAAAAGCTGCAAACTAGCTCCGCATAATTGAAGTGCTCCAGACCACTAGGGGGAGTCAACCACCAACCAAGTTACATGGGACTAAACCTGACTAGAGAAAATTTAGATAGAAGAAAGAAAAGAGATGTTTTCCTTTGTGTCTTTTTAAACACTTAATATTTTACAGTGGAAAATGTACATTCCTTAGTATTAGCATGCTTGAGACTTTAATTTATAGTAGTGTGCATTTCTAATGTGTAAATCTCTGTAGTTTCAGGTCTGTAGAATCATATGATTTGATTGGTGGTCTACTCCCCCTAGTGGTCTGGAGCATTTCCGTTATGCAGAGCTGGTTTGCAGCTTTTCTAAACTTGTAGTTATTTTTGCTATTTGCAGCAATATGCCTTTGCATGTGTTTCTTTATTTGTATTTGGAGTCCTTTTTGTGTTTGCAGTGCATTTATGTATTTGCAGTATGTTTGCACCTCTTGGCCACCGTAGTTTAGGCTTTAAGGGTAGGCCAGGGACCAAATATTCCCACATCAACCATTAAAAAATACAAATCAATTCAATTTAGTTTTTTTTAAAAAAGAGCCAATTCACAACAATGTCATCTCGAGGCACTTTACAAGAGAAACTGATCCAATTTCTATTCAAAAATATGAATCGGGACATAATATGCAAATATAATACATATATAGCTACAGATTCAGTTGTATACATTCCAATTAGATTTTAGTAAAAATACAATTCAGTCAAATTAAATGTATAATCCCATTCAGTCGAAAGGTCTCTATCAAGCCATTGACTTTGCAGCAAACCCTAATGGTTATAAGGCAGCTTCGGAGCCACAAACACGTGTGAAAGGTGTGATATTTTGATAGCTGGAATACAAAGTGTGGTCTACATTTTTAAACTTTAGACCCACCAACCTGATCTGCTAATCCATACGAGCAGGGCCAAGTTTCAAGTGCCGATTTATAAGCTCCTAAAAACTACTACAAAAACGTAGCTTTAATATGTTTGCATCAGTCATCAGTCAGATTTGTCAAAATCATGATAAACATGAAAATATGTTATAAATTGTAGTAGATGCACTTATTACTGTAATAATCAGTATGCCCAATGATTTTGGTAGGAGTAGAACTTTTGATTTTCTATTTTAAATAAATAGAGTTACACGTTTTCTGTCATTTACTATTACTATTATTACTATTTTATGTCATCAATAACAAGACACTTGGGAAAACTGGGGAAACTCCAGAATTTCCTCATTGTGGGATAATAAAGATATATATATGTATTCCCTTATCTTAAACTTCACCTGAGAGAAACATTACAGAGACAATAGAAATACCAAAGGCTTTCTCACACCTTATCTATAGATCTCAGTAATATGGTCAGTAGTGAGAGGAGTAGCTAATTACAGTCTGAATGAGACAAAAGCATTAACAAAGGAACAAAGCCATGATTTTTAAATCTCTAAACCTGGTGATGATAAGAATAAGTGTTGTAGTTTGAGCTAATTATCAAACCCATGATTTATGACTCTGACATTTACTCTAAGCTCCTGATAATTTTATAAATGGCTTCCATAACAGAAGGATGGATTTAAACACAGATACATGCACAGACCCCTCATTTACACCAGAACAGGTCTGGAATAATAATATCTCAAGAGTCAAGAGTGCACTTAACGAGAACAGCTTTTATGAGAAATGAAATCCCTAATTGGTGTTAGTTTTTAATTTCACCATTCACTGTCTTAGTGTACGAAAAATACTGTATATATTCATATCTTCATCTAGTGTCAGTCATCGTTGCCTCTGCGTGCGTAAGTGGTTCGTCGCCTCTTGGTGTTGTAGAGCAGGGAGGGAAGATGTGACCGAAGCATCTGGTGTGAGAATCTAAGAATGCTGAGGACAGCCTCACTGCATCAGAGCGAACGAATATCTGCAAAGCTGCTCATTGTAACACTGCATTCAGCTGAAGAAGGGCACCATATTACCACTCTGAAAGAATGGGATCATGAAATGCTCCCAACCCAATGTAGTCTAATATATACAGGGGAAAGAAACTGCACTTAGTGTAAGAACGATTCATGTTCCCTGAACAATGTGCAGTAATTTTACTTCTGTCAGCTACGGAACGCTGCACCCATGCTCTAATTGAAAGAATTGTTCCCTCCTCTTATTAAACACCAAGTTAATCAGTTCTTAATGTCATGGGTATGTATACATGGCTTAATTAGTTGGATTACCTAATCTGAAAAGTGAACCGGTGGTCTAACCGAAAATAACTGTTTAATTAAAAGTGTTTTTAACAAATATATAAGTTTTTTTCCCAGTCAGCTTTTAAAGGTAGAGTATGTGATTTCTCTGGAAGTGAGCATGTCAGAATAATTGGCATGTTGGACAACCAACTGATAAATTGATAACCCTAGGAACTTGAGGGACAGAAGGGATGAGAGCAGGAACAACACTCTTGGTCAGTTTTTACAGGCCTGCAGCTTTCACAGAGATAGATTGTTTTAACCTCCTTTTTTTCTGAATACAGGGTTACCAACTATAGCTTTAAAGGAGCTATAAGTAAGAGACTTACTGTAAAATCGACCAAAATCATTGTCATTTGTCTTAGTCACGTTTTCCTCCTTTCAAACCTAGAGGTACGGTCCAGAACTACTTTGGTTCAGAGTGTTTACTTCCTGGCTCCTGAGCCAAAAGAGTAGCTGCCTGCTTACAAGGAAGCCAGAAAGAGAAGCGGACCGGAAATAGAACAGAATACATCATATATCTGTCCTGTGTAAGTAAAAATTCACACCGTTTAAAAACGGCACATTAGATTGTTGCGATTGACGAGCTGTTGTACTGATTTGAGCCACAAGGCGTCAGCATTACTTATTGCTCGGTTAGGTTACGCTTTTCAGTTTCATGTTTTCACATTACACAGTTTCAGTAAGACCAACATGGGCCTCAAAATGCCAAACTCAAAGTTTCATCGTGTTTGTGAAACAGATGTTTTGCTATATCTTTAATAGTCATAGAGAATTATATCTGTTGTAGTGACTTTGCATTTAACTTCTGTAATTCGACATATCATGTTAAGGTTATGAAGATGATCTGACAATTAATTAACCTGAACAATTAATATCATGAAACAGAAACATTAATTTGGTTAAAGTTCATGATTATGTGATGTGTAGTTTGAAATTACCAGCACCAGCAACAGAAAATGCACAAAATATCTTTTTCGCACAATTCTTATAGTCAATGAAAACCTGTTTTAAGGTTTACAGATACTACTATACACTACACTACGCTGTGCTGCTTAATTCTTTATTTCAGACTCTGATATTTACAAACCGAACTGTCTCATAAAACTATTTTTTTCTCTCTTTTTGATCTCAGTCTTTAAGACACAAAGTTAGGAACATCTACATGTCCCTCACGGGGAGTGAAGTGTATGCAGCACAGCTAACATGTTAGCCACCCTACTCTGTTCCTGAGAAGTCAAAGTACCCTTGTCCCCATTCTGTCAGTCTTCAGATGCTACACAGTGAAGCCAATGAGACTCCTACAGACTCCCTACAGTTCCTCCTTTAATTGCTGGTAAACGTTAAATACAGTCTCAGCACATGCTTTCAAATCATGAGCACGCAAAAAAGATCATTATCCAGCTCACCGCACAATACACAGACAACACAAAGAATGGAGTGGTTTACATTTAACACAATTAGAGTTTGTCGAGAGAGCCAGTCTGTTCACTCAAGCACTGTTCGCCATCTGAACGACGGCTGAGGAATTTAGACCATTTAAGAAATGACAAGGGATTTACTTGTAGCATGGAAAAATAAGAAAGGCTGGTGTGCAGAAACAACTAGCCTTTATGATTTAACCAGCTTTGCATTGGTTTAACTCATGTCAGGAAAGTAGACATTGTTGGGAAATTACACTGTGCAAAGTCAAAGTTCAGCTGATAACAGCAATTGAGACGTCTATTAACGTAATAATAGACTTATCTTTCAGCAGTAGCAGCTGGATTTAGACTGAAAGCTCAAATTTCATCTGAGCTTAAAGGGGATAATCAAAGGAAAACTGCTGGTTTGGCTGCTCTCGTGTAATGATACACAACTGCCTTTACTTAAGCTGCCCTACCAGGGTTAGCGTAAATCTCACATCAAATACAAATAGTGCAAGGCGTGCAAATAGATCTAATTTACACCTGTGTTTACCACCAACAGATAACAGCAGAGAGGAAGGTTTTATTTATGGCCACGTCAAAACACACATTTCCAGAACCCTTATGCTTGCCGTAAAACTCTTCCTCCATAAATCTCTGTAAAACAATGTCACCAGGCACAAAGACGTTCATGCAAACATCTAACTCATGTTTTTACAACCCTGTTAAATATTCATGTTTCTTACTGCTCCATTTGTTGAATGCAATTACTGTTAATCCTGATCAGCTCAAAATTCCCTGCCATTTCACACGTTGTGTGCTTCCAATGTACGATTTTTTACATGCATGAACTGCTGTAAAAGCGAGCTGAGCAAGTATACAGATGGGGAAAAAATGATGCTTATGGCTGTGAAAACACGCTGCGGCTGCATAGCTGGTTAAACATTACGATCTTACGGTTTAACGGTGCCACAAAATGACCACCTGGTCTATTAGAAAGTAGAAAGATTATGTCTTGTTGTGTCTGTGTGTTATGTGTAACTGTCTTCTGAGCCGGCGTCTGCCTCACCAACACGTTCATTATGGTAACACATAATGACAATAAAGCTTCTTGATTCATGAATTGATCATATTTAATGTGATTATTGAAACAGAACAAAACAAATTGCAAAAATGACTTAAACAATTTTCAAAAATATTGGAGAAAAGAAAAGGGCATCTACAGTCTAGCAGGTCAGATACCATTTGCTGCCATGATTTAGGTTTTCGTTTGTTTATTATTGGACTTTCTCGACTCCTCCCAGCCAGCAGTCACCTTAATTATTTCCACCTGCTGCCACTGATTACCAACTAAGTCATTCCACCTGTTCCTCTGCCTACATATACCTGCCTCATCCAACAATCTGCCGCCAGAATGCCTTGTCTTGTCTCACCGCCTGCATGTAATGTTCCCCAGTGTCTTCTCAGCGCTCTGCCTGCAACTCCTGGTCAAGTCTTCATTACCTGCTGTGTCGTATTATCAGGGTTGCTTCTGCTGCTTCGTTTGTTGCTCTGCCTCCACCTTCACTTCCTCAAATAAACCTTTTAACTTTACTTATGTGTTGTTCGATTTTTGGGTTCCTCATGTACGATCAATACAATCGCTGTAGTTTGCCAAATTGCAGCTTCAGATTTTCTGGTGATTCACTTTTTTACCCTCACAGTAAGTCATTTACTAAATCCATTTCAGTTTGGTCACATAATTAGATGGGCTGTTAAACTAATCAATATTTCGTCATAATGGATGCTAACAGCAAACAGGCTTAAATCGGAAACAACCGGACATTCGCTCAGTTCTTTCTGAAAATGTTTCAACACCTTTCCAGGAGTCTTTGTCTATTCTGGCGGCTCGCACTGAGCAACCTGTAGTTGGATCAGAGCTGTTTTTAAGGACATGGAGGCCCATCTTCCTAGGAGCATTCTAGGTTAGATGCAAATCAATGACCCATCTGTCACTGTCCTGGGTCCTTAGAAGCTACAGCATGGAGTTTTTGTAGGCCAAAAACTCCTTTTATTTTTGGTTATAAATGTACGACTTATGGCTTTCTCTAAAAAACACCTTTTATTCTTTCCACTTTTTGTGCACAATTAATTGGTGTAAAGATCTTGAATGAATCTCAGCAGCTTCTCCAGAGTTAGCATAAGCCTCATTGACTGCTTCTGTGATTAATATTCTCCTCGAAAAGAAATGATTGCTGAGAATTTTCCTTCAGAAAAATTAGTTTTCAATTATAAAGAACTTCAAGGTGTGACTATAAAGAACAGTAAAGAAGATTTCAAGAGATTCAGGAGTGCCAGGGCTGTTTTCTCCTAAGAAGTGAGCTTAAAGCATCAAGTCCAGAGATTGTTTAATATTCCCAGCAGGTTGGTTTGAATGTGTCAGCAGGCACGATAAAAGAGTAGAAAAAAGACATTCTACCCATGAAAATCATATAGAACAGGCCAAAATTAGGCAGAAAGAGAAAATATAGACTACAGAAGTTGGTTTGCAAACTTAAGTGTCTCTGATTAATATTTCTCAGAATTGTTTTTGATATATTCAATTACATTTTATTTATATAGTGCCCATTCGTAACACATGTCCTCTGAAGGCACAACTCATACATATTGGTTAAAAACTCTTCTTAAGAACGTTGTTGAGAATACAGGAGGAGATCCTTCTAGCAATCAAGGAACAATCTGACGATCTCTGCAGTGTATTGTGGGTCAAAGATGAGAACATTCTTGGTGAAGAAGCTGCCCAGATCCAGACCCCATTGTGAATCTCCAGTCTCATTTCTAAACAGAAATCAATAGATTGCGATCATGTCCAAGACTCAAATAGATCACTATCAGTCAGGATTTGGTATCAAAGTTGATATTCAGAATGCATCAGTGCCAAAGAAAAAT